>NW_006209541.1:674054-676993 GCF_000334495.1 Tupaia belangeri chinensis | reverse complement strand
GAAAGAGAGAGAGAGAGAAAGTCATCAAGTCCAGGACTCAAACCACAGTTGGCCACGTGGGAGTCCAGCATCCTAACCTCCATGCCACCTGTTGGCTTCATATCTTTGTTTATTTATTGTATGAAAATTTCAGTCACCTCCAGTATAACAGGATAACATAAAGGCAAAAGTCCCTTTTGTGAAGCCAGGTTACTTTACTTTTTATGGTGGCTCTACTGTCTCCTAATCATATTGTCCTGATCAAACAAAGATAATAATAGTTCCATGATAGTGAATGCTTTATATGTAAATGCTCGCAAAAAAATGATCGATTCTGTTATTATTTATAAACTGTATTTATATATAATTTTATATTTCAGGGTTCTGATAACAAGGAAGAGTCATGTTCCCATTAAAGCCTTATAAAATAATGTTAACAGAATTTGAATGGCAACATTTTTGCTCCCAAGGGATGTAGAAGATGCTGCAAGTCTTCAGCATTCTGTGCATGCCAACTCTAGGGCTTCCTGTTGAAAACACCTGCAACTCTTAAGCTAAGTCTTTCTATAGCTTCTAGACCACACATAGTCTGAGCCAGATAAGCCAGTGCTAGAAGTTAATACCATTGAGAGCAGCCTTCAACCAATGACAGAGCTAGAGAATAAATACATTCCATAGTTCTTGGTCTTGGATAAAACAATTCTGAAGCATATTTTGTGCATTCTCCAAGAAGTCTGCAGAAGGAGAGAGCCCCAACTGCCTATTTAGCAGTTTCTTATGTTTAAGCACATGTCTACTACATATGTCTCAGCAATGTGAGTCTTGGTTATTTATGCTACAGGAAAGAAAACTTACATTCACATGAATGTTTATAGCAGCTTTATTCATAATTGCCAAAAACTGGAAACAAACTAATGTCCTTCAACTGAAGAATGGCAAACAGTGGTAGTGCTTCCATAAAAAGAAATAAAATAGAACAATGCAATAAGAATGAAAGAACTATGATTCATGCAACAACATGGTTCAGCATTCAATGTGTCATGCTAAGTGAAGAAGCCAGACTCAAAAGGCCATGTGTTATATGATTCCATTTATATGACATTTTGGAAAAGGCAAAACTGTTGGGATAGAAAACAGATTAGTGATTTCCAGGAAATGGGGAGTTAACTATAAAGATGAAGTATGAGGAAGATTTTGAGGGTTGATGGAAATAGATCTTGATTATGGCCGTGGTTACATGATGATATACACAGAACCATGTGTTGAAAAGGCTGGATTTTACCCTATGTAAATTATACCTCAAACCCAATGGACTTGAGTGAGCAAAACATGACCTATTCACCAACCATTTTTTTAGTGGCTTCCTTCCTGTCTGTCTCACGTCTTTGTGCCAGTGTGCACTTTGTGATCACTTCTTAAATAAAAAACTTGCACAAATTCTTGTCTCAGGAAACCCAACCTAAAATACACGATTTTGGTGATCAACATCTTTTCCTATTTTTAAACAAATAATTATTTAATTTGATTAATTATTACTATTTTAATTTGACCAAAGAGAGAGAGAAAGGAAAGTGAGAAAGTAAATCACTAGGTCCAGGACTAGAACCACATTTGGCCATGTGGAAGCCTAGTGCCTTATCTCCCATACCACCTACCAGTACCTTTCATTCTTATTTTTTGCACTCTTGAAATATAAATTATAATGAATTGTAACCGAACTCTAATTTCTATGCAGCCTTTAGTTGAGGGGATAGAATAATTTAATTTAATAATTATTTCCTAATTTCAGTGTTAAAAATATTGACAGGATCCCACACAGTTGACCATGGTCTGAGTCTCTGACCCAAACAGCTTGAAAATCATGCCAAGTATGAGTGTGTATGTGTGAAAATTCTGAGAAGAGAATGGAGCAGAAGGGATTGTGGTATGGTCATCCTCCCTGAGGGATCACTTTTACTCTCTCTCTGTCTCTCTTTGTCCCTCTGTCAAGTGCACACACCCGATGGCAAAAACCTACCGGGGGAGGAGGGGGCAAAAACATACCAGCAGAATGAATATCTTCATGTGAGATGATTTTTAAAATCCAGCAGGTGGCATTGTGGTTAAGGTACTTGGAGTCCCACATAGCTGAGTCCTAGACTCAGAAGCCTGAAAAACACACCAGGAGTGTGTGTTCATGCCCCAAATCCTGAGCAGAGAATGGAGGAGAAGGTATTGTGGTATTGTCATCCTTCCTGGAGAGGTGACTTCTCACTTTCCCTCTCCTTCTTTATCTCACAGTCTCTCTGGCAAGTTCACATTCCCTATGGCAAAAATCTATTAAAAAAAAATTCAGGGGCCAGCAGATGGCATAAAGGTTACCTTGCTGGGCTCCCATGTAGTTGATCGTGGTTCAAATAGTTCAAATTCCAGACTCGGTGACTTAAATATAACACCAGGTGCTTCTGCCTATGTGCCCAGAATCTCTAAAAGAAAGTGGAAGAGCAGTATTGTGGCATGACCATCCCCCCTGAGGGGTGATTTCTTGCTCTCTTTCTCTTCACAGAGCACATGTGTCCTATAGAAAAGATTTCTCTTAAAAAACAAGGAAAAGAATTCAATATAATTTCCATAGTTAGATTCTCAAATGAGAAATTAATGGTTCAGGGCTGACCCAGTAAACACAGTGGTTAAGCCCAGTGCATTAGAAGGTGGATCCCACATGGCCAGCTGTGGGTCAGGTCCCAAGCCCAGTGACTTGGAGGGCATACCAGATGCATATATATGCATACCATAATACTGATGTAAAGGGGAAATGGAGGAAAGGCAATTGCAGTATGACCACATCCAATTAGGGCATGTTCTTCTCTTTATCTCTCTCTTTTGTGCACATACTCTCTGACAATTAAATACAAAAATAAAACAAATTATAGGTAAAAACATAAGGTTTTAAATATCTCTTGAGTGTGTATATATATATA
>NW_006209541.1:649508-672794 GCF_000334495.1 Tupaia belangeri chinensis | reverse complement strand
CCATTAACTGTACAATTGTACAAAATTCATGACTGCCATTAGCAAAACAGAATTCTCTAATTCATCCTACCATTTTTTATTTTCTACAAAGTTTTCACTTTACTTAACATGTCCTCATTTCCTAAACAGCTCCTCAGACAACTTTCTCTCTTTGGCAATCTGCTTCCTTCATTTCTCTTTATTTAAACCAAGCATAAATCAAGGTCCTTTGCTTTTATGTAACCAATAAAGAAAGAACTAAGTGCTACTCTGAAATTGGAGCCAAGTGGTAAATTGAAAGTAACATGTTCACATCGTGTCAGAAATGAAAAAGGGCTGTTTTCTACTCTCCAACACATTTCCACTCATAAACACATTCTAGAGAGCACATTGTTTACTAAAGCTATGCCTTTAGTTCATTTTTGTTAATAGGTCTGATTTCAGCATTGGCTGTGATATGAAAAACAAATCATTTTCCTTATTTGGGGATTTTGAAAACAATTCTTTCAAACATAATTGCACTTTGATACAGTAGAAGCTTTATTAAATGGAAATATAAAGCTATGACAAATGGACATGGAATAGATTTTATTTTAATTAGAAGGAAACCATTTGCCTTAGGTCTACCACAGCATAGCTGTAGATCTTTAGGTAGTGCATTAATCAAGGCTTTCTAGGGAGATAGAACCAATAGGTTTGAATGGATATACAAGAGGGAGTTCTTTGGAGAAATCAGCTCGTGTAACTATAGCTACTAAAAACTCCCACAACTGGCCATCTGCAGGCTGGAGATACCTCTGTTCTGCAATTCTGGTATTATGAATCAGACCAAGTTTGAACACCTCATAGGCAGGGAAGCTGATGATGTAACTCTCAGTCTAAGGTTGAAAGCTTGAGAACCTGGGATAGAGAATGGCTGGTATAAATCTTAGAGCATGAGATAGATACATCTTGAGCTCTGATGTTCATAGAAACAAGAGTTAAGTCCATCCTGCTTCCTCACAGAAGACAGCCAGCATCTTCTGTATTGCTCTTTCTGGCCCCTTGTTGAATGAATAATGTCCACATACCATGTGGGTGAATTTCCCACATCCAGCCCTACTCAGCTTTACATGTTAACATCTTCTGGAAACACCCTATGGACACACAAGAGTAATGGTTTGTCAGATTTCTATATATTCCTTGGCCCAGTCAAGTTGACATCAAAAAGTAGCCATCACAGGTAGTTTAACGAAAAGCACTCTAAAATTGCATTCGTTTGCATATGTATTACCTGAGTTCAATAACAATCACGATATTTTATATTCAAACTCACGGAAAGTCTCCTAAATCTGTCTTTGTAAACACAATAAAGTTTAAACATTTTTGGTCATGGATTTTAATCCCATTTTTTCTATTTTCTACATTCTGTGGCTATAGGATGTTGATTTTGTTTCATTTGACACTCAGTTTCTTGCTCTGTAAACTGAGGGTAAACTATTTAATTGGCTCTGTTGTTTTAATGGCTAAATAACACCACATAATGTGAATTCAGAGGTCAGAATGATGTACCCATGAGCCAAGGAATACCAATGATTACCAGCAAAGCTAGAAAAGAGGCCTTAAGTAGTTGTTTCCCTATGTCCTTCAAAGGGAACCTGATTGTACAGACACCATCTGAAACTCCCAGCCTCCAGACCTGTGCAATAAATTCTTATTGTTTAAGCCACCCAGTCCATGGTACTTTCTTATAGCAACCTTAGTTATAGCAAAGGAATACACTCAAGAGAGCAATAAAGACTATTCAGAGATTGCACACACACACACGCACACATGCAAATATATACAGAGCAAGAATATCAAATGCCATATAACTCAGATATGTTCATTTTACAAAAACAGAGAATATGTCATAAAATAAGGACTAGGAAAGAGAATAAGATGATTTCTAAAGTTTTTAAGACAAAAACATTAAATATTTTAGTAAAAATTTTAAATTTTAATTAATTAAAAATATTAAATATTTACTCTTTAAATGTTAAGTTCGGGGACCAGCAGTTAGCATAATGGCTATGTCGCAGGACTCCCATGTAACCGACCACGGTTCGAGTCCCGGACCCGGTGACTTAAACTCACACCAGGTGCGTGTGTGTGTGTGCCCAGGATCCCGAGAGGAGAATAGAGGAGAAGGGATTGTGACTTGGCCATCCCCCCCGGGGGGTGATTTCTCGTTTTCTGTCTCTCTCTTTCTTCCTGGTGAGTGCACACGCCCAATAGCAAAAACCTCTCCAAAATAAATAAATAAATAAATAAATAAATAGAAATGTTAAGTTCAAGATGATAGTGAGAGTCAAATGTCAGAACCCTCAACATATTCTTATATGCTTAGTATTTGTGTGGTGAATTAATAGGAGCTAAATTATAATAACTTGGATGTTTTCTGTGTGCCAAAAATATACTAAATGATTTATATTCACTATTTTGTTTAATTCTCAAAATATTCTTATAATATTGGTACTATTTTCCTAATATTAAAAATATGGTACTGAGTCCTTTTTTAAATTAATTTATTTATTTCTTCTACAAGAGAGACGGGAACACCCAACAAGGTCTTCACACCATAGTATATCCCCATCCTCGGCCATCCTGAATCACTAGCACGTGCATGCTCCTAGTGTGTGCAGCAGGGCCTTAGGACATGAACCTAGAACAGTTCCATGTGAGTCCAGCATCATCACAGAATCTTGCATTACTACTGCATCATCAGCTTACCTGGCACTGAGCCTTTGAGAGTCCAAAAAATGTCTTGGGCCAGCCCAGTAGCCAGGTGGTTGAAAGAGCCTTAGCTCACATGGCTGATTATAGTTGGAATTATGGTCCCAGCTTGAAAAACATGCTGGGAATTTGTGTGTGTGAATACCTAAAATCCTAATGGGGTGGAGAGATGGAAGAGGGCATATTGCAGCATGACCACTCCCCAATGAGGGGGGTGCTTTCTCCCTATCCCACCCCTCTGTTTCTCTGTCTCTTAGAAAAGTTTACAGGCCCTCTGGCAGTTGAAAATAAATAAATAAATAGCATCTTAAGATCGAACCAACTAATACATGATAGATCAATCCCAAATTCATATCTCTTTGTTTTATCGATTTAACAATTGCTTTATTTTGTCTACATAATACTGTTTTTTTTCTGTTTGAAAATGTATAAAATTCACATATCCTTAAGAAATTCTCTGTTTCTCTACTCCATTATCCTCCAGCCTAATTTCCCCCTTTTTATACCTTAAGATGTAATGCAAAGCACAAAGTCTATGGAGTTATGAGGAGCAGGTTTCAGTGCTAGTTCCATAACCTATAGATATATTATTTAATGTTATTGAAACTTGATCTCTTTGCCTATAATATGAAAAAACCCTAAGTCACATAGTTTATACGTATTACATGAGAAAATGTTTCTAAAATATTTATCCCAGCATGTAACAGGATTGCTTTAAAAATCATAAAGCTTTAGTATGTAATGTAAAATGTCATTTGAAGAGATCTTTCTTGAGCAGTGGAGTCCCTCAGGTGATAATATACTGGGAGATAGTTATCCAATGTCCATATCACCAGGATTAAGGGTAAGCCCTTCTACAGATTCCAGGAGAGACAATGCCTCAGCAAGTACCCTGTTATGAGAAAGGTAATGTTTGCTGGAAATATTAATAGCAATAATATAATGTTATAATTACAATATAAAATGGATAAAATTATAATTGAAAACATTAGGTCTTAAAAGTTGCCATGTTTCTTAAACTGTACTAAATCAGTTTAGTGCTTTTTTAATTAAATTCTTACAACAAACCTTTTGAAGACAACTCAGTTTCATTTATGAGAAGACTGGAACTCTGATATGCCGGTGATTCTCCCAAGATCACAAAGCTAGCAATCGGCTGACCTATAATTCCAATCCAGGATTTTTACCCTTTAAGGATTTGACTACTATTATATGCTGAAGGTTTTACAGGACTCTTGAGGTCTAATCCAGGAAGTTACACTATTTCATGAAATCTGAGAAGCAATTTCAGAACCATCTGAAACCATCTGAAATTACCAAGTAAATGTGGGGAAGAGCCAAGGCTCAGAACAAAGAAGATAGAGCCTTTGAATGATCTAAAAGTTTTGTAGTGCTCAAATTTCCCCCATTTTTTTTTTTTTTTTTTTTTTAGATTTGAATACTGAGTGTGTGGATGAGTAGGCTGGTTGAGCTTAGACTTGGTTAGAGTTCAGGTTTTGTAGAGCTCAGTATTGGTAGAACTCAATCTTGGTTAGAACTCAGTTTTGATTGAGCCCAAGGTCAGTGACCCAGACACAGAGCAAGGGACTAGACATCTAGCTGTCTTCAGGAGGCATAATTCTATCAGAGGTCCTAAAATATTAATGGAATAAATGGCAAATATGGAGCCAGTTAACATAGATTTGTGCATTCAATTCAAATACAGGGTAAATTTTAAATTGTTTGGCTCGCATTAAGTAGACATAAAAATCCCTTGTTTTGAATAGTAGCATGGATTAGGAAGACATTATTTGTCATTTGTTATAATTTACTGTATTAAAAAAAGGGAGACTCCTAGCAATTAGACCCTCTTTCCTTCAGTGTGCACAAATAAAACTCTTCACCCTTAAAAATGAGATCATCTTCCATTCCTAAGAACAGCTTTAGGAAATAGGTGCAGAATATATAATAAAAAAACTGGGGCAGAGTGAAATTGCTGTGGCAGAGAAACTAAGATAACTCTGGGAAAGTAGAGATATGCTGGTAAAAGAGGTGGTCAAGAATCAATAAACCCAAGCCCAAGAAAACAAAGAGAAAACAGACTTGGCAACTGTGGCACTTAAAGGAACAGGTTGAATGAAGGGATGCTGCTAGTTCCAAGCTCAGTGCTAGGTCATGAGAACATACCCCCGATTTCACCTACAGAATCTTCAGTAAGTTCTGCATTGTTCCCTGATGCTTCCAAACAAGAGTAGTTTTGTTTTGGGGGTAGCCTGAGAAAGCAAAGGAGAAATATTCTATATTAAGTAATAAGAGTGAAGAAATATTTAATCTAGATTAATTGAAAATTGAGTTTCTCTCTGTTTCTTATTCCATAGAACATTGGGTAGAAGAGGAAGGGAGATTTCAACTCTGCCAAGGGCCTCTTAATGTTGTGTTTGGCCTACGGTGGATACAACTTAGTTTACTTACCATTGGCCCATCCAAAGTACTCCCCTGTGAGTGCTTCCAGGGATCTAATTATGAGACACCTACACTTTGCATTCCGTTAAGCCAGAATAGCATAAACTGTAATTAGAAGAGCACCCCCAAGGCAACACTGCATGACATTTCACTGAAAAAAAGAAAAAAAAAATGTTCTTCCAGTTTCTCAAGGGATTTTATTGGCTCTAGGTTTTCTTACAGGATAATTAATTACACTGGGAATTGGACAGTAAATTCTGGGAGGTCTAGTCTAAAGAGGAATGTGGCCAGACTGTGCAACAAAATGACATGATGCTGATGAAACTCCTTGCTTGCCCTCTCCCCACAGTAACTCTGTGGAAAGCAAACCCTGGGGAATGCGCTATAGTCTTAACTTTGTTATTTTTCTCAGCATGAGGAAGACCAATAACTCTTTCTGAAATAGGAAACAAGATCTTGAAGAACGTATGGAGCTATTTTTAAAACCGTAAAATGATTGTAAAAAACATGCTCCTATTGGAAATCTGTGTAAGAGGAAGTTACAGTATTTATGCCCCAATATGCCACCATCCAGAAACTATACATTATAAGATGGTCATAAAGGGGAAAAACAGAGAGCTACCAGTCTGATGTGAACAAAGGAGCTACTGCTCTTGCTGATAATAATAATAGCTACTGTAATAGGATATGGAGTGAAAGTTTTCTGGTTGCCCTGTAATTGACAATTAAGGCCTATATTCAAAAGAAAGTTATCAATGATGGGGTCACATATAACCTTGCCCCTCAGGGTGTACAAAGATGGATGAAAATATTTCTGGAACAATACCTTACCACTGCTAACTTGTCAACCCAGATATATAATGGATGATGAGGGAGGGGCAGAGAGGAAACAGACAGAGTCATTTCTTTTAATATCTTCAGTCTCTTAGGGAATAAAATACTCACAGTACAGGAGAAATTACTCTTTCCTGACCATAGGGGTTCCCCCCTTTACAATCACACCACAAAACCTGAAGAATGGTGAGCAGCGGAGCTCCAAACAAATCCCTCAGAGGTAGGGTGTACCTGCAAGAAAGAGAGACTGGAATCTCAATCTTCAGATGACTTTTTCAGCATTACAGATCTGCAGGACTCTCCTAATGCTTCCCGAACAGCAGTGCAGAGTAAGAGAACTCTTAGAGACCTTGATGCCTGTGCCCTGGGGGACATAAATGAACTGCGCTTTTCCTTGTTGCACAGTATCTGATATCTGGCAGATTTGCAGGAGTAGCCCTAACTAGTGGGAAGAAATGCATGAACCCATCCCAGATCCCCAAGGATCCAAGAAGATATGGAAGGAAGAGGATTGTGTATGTATAACTGAGATCCTCTTTCAATATGTGTGTGTGTGTGTGTGTAAATTCATAAATTCATAACAGAACAAGTGCACATGCACAAGAAAAAGAAATAGAAGCACCCTCCATAGACTTAGTCATGCCACAATCCCCATTTTCCAGTCCTCCACCCCACCAGGATCTTGGGTACTTGGACATGTACCCAACTTGTTTTTAGGCCAACCAGACTGAGTACTTGAGCCATGGTTAGTATACGGTTTCCAGCTCTGTAGATCAGCATGTTACTGAAGCTGGGGTGTGGTATGGATTTTTAAGGGAGTCAACAATGATGGAAAATTTTTATCCCTCTACAGTAAGATGCATGCTGAGGATATCTGGACGCTTTTCCAAGAAAACCACACACTTCCCATGTGCGTGCTAACATTAATACAGATGCCCCACACAGGAAGGCAGGGACAGGGCAGGAGCAGATCTGTGTCCAGAAGCAGCTATGACTTGTGGATTATCATGGCCGTCTTACAACTCTACATTTGTCTCAACCCTAGAGCAAGGTCTGGAAGAGAGAAGGCAAGGAGAGAGAAAGAACAAAGCACACCCAAGTCTCTCCTCCAGGCCTTTTCAACTTCAGCTATAGCCAGAGATTAAGCAGACATACACTTAAAATTCAATACTGAATTGGGTTTACAAACAACCCTAGTCTGAATTTGATATCTATAAATGTCCAGAAAAATATGGACATTTTTGTGTCCTCATTCTCAGAGGAAAAACAAAACAAAACAAAACAAAAATGAGCTTCTACTCAGCAACTTGGAAAAAATGAAATGAGAAGAAAATAAATCTTTGCAAATATGATGTTTTCTGAGAAACTTCATGTTTCTGTGTTTCATGTATCTCCCAAAACCTTAAAATGATATTACTGAATCCATCAGAGATAAGGAAATTGAAGATGAGAGCAGCTTGACCAATGTGACACAGACAGCATAACTTAGGTCCAAACCCAAGTCTGGCATCCCCTAATTCTGTGCTATTGTGCCTACACAACACTGTTTTCTCTGGTTTCCCTGCCTAAATCGCATAAATTTCTTTAAATAATACTATGTGTATCAAAGTAACACATATGCCTGTCTGGTGAAGAGAAGGCTTTAGGTTCTTTTTGATCTATTAAAAATGTATCACCTTCTCTGTTCCTCTCTCCTCTAAGCCATCCAAATCAATTGTCAACAAAGGAAATTGTGTCAAGTTCCTTGCTAAGTGTTCTGTATGCTGTTTTCTTTATCCATTAGGTTAAGTACCCTGGATGGAAAACTTTATGTATCAACTTGACTATGCTACATATGCTATTCCTTGATCAACACTAGTCTAGATGTCTCTAGTAAGGTTCTTACACCTGTGATTATTATTGACAATCAGTTGAATTTAAGTAAAGCAAATTCCCTATAAAATCTGCCTCAGGTAAGACCTCATCCAATCAGGTAAAGGCCCTAAGCTCAAAGACTAAAGTTTCTTGAAGAAGGGGCAATTCTGCCTCAAAACTTTCACATAGAAATCTGGCCTCCTCAGTTTTTCAGTTGACTGATCTGCCCTATGAATTTTTTTGCAGACTCAAAACTGCAACATCAAATTTTACCTGAATTTCCAGCTTGCTAGCTTGCCCTATGAGTTTCAGACTTGTCATCCTCCATAACCTTGTAAGCCAATTTAAACATTTTAAGCTACTGTCTCAGAGCCAAGTAGCTAGCAAATGATGGGTCCAGTAGCTGAAGACAGATTTTTCCCTTTGATTTCTTTTATAGAACATCAACTAATGGTTCAAATCACATCTACCTGAGAGATAAAGCACTTACTTATTACTTGTCCATACCTTCCCCAAAATGCTTTACTAAACATTCTTTATCAGACATCAAATAATTTTCTATTGTGTTTCAAAGGGAGTAATGCATGGTCCTTCTCCCCATACTCTTCTGAAGTGCTGGGTTTCATGTCTGGGAAAAAGCTCCATTGATGAGATAAGAGGGTCATTGATAGTGTCTCCAAAGAAGCCAGCCTTTCCTAATAGGCCTTTCAATACTCTGTGCTCTAGAGAGCATGGAAATCAGCTATATTCACCAATGCTGATTTCAGTCAGAGACTTACAATCATTCTCTGACTAATCCATTATTTTTTATCACAGTCTTATTGTCTTATCTGTTTTGGACACTAGGTAAGTCTATGCTCCATTTTTTTAGTTCTTAAATATTTTCTCTGTTCAATTATTTGAGTTCTAGGCCTCCACTATCATCCCACAATCCAAGGCAACACAAAACAGAACCTTTACAGAACAGCAAAGCAAGTTCAACAAAGAAATCCTGATGTTATTCTGCATTTATGTCTTTTGTTATAGACTATGTCTACCTATTGTACCAGGTGGCCATGCAAAAAACCACTGTAGTGAGTACCTTCAAAGTATCTGAAACCATTACTAATAATTTACTTCAGAACACACTGCCTAACAAAAAAATGTGTTCAAAACAGACCCTCCTTAGAGAATATTACCCTCTTTGGCTCTTCAAAAAGTCACAGACAAGACGAGAAGAATATACTTACAACAGTTAAATTTTATTTTCAGATTATTTTAAAATGAAAAATTTACCTTAAAATTCAAAGCTCTTGTATTGCATCAGCCCGGTAGCTTAGTGGTTAAAGGAATCAGATTCTACATGGCCCACCACAGTTTGAATATTGGCCCTGCCAGACTGGAAAACACACTACATTTGCCCTAAGGCAAAAACCTCTAAGAAAACAAACAAACAAAAATGTGCCCCACTGGGACAGACAATCCTCTATCCCCCTGTTTTTCTCTGTCTCTTCCTGACAAGCATGTGTACCCTCTGGCAAGGATTTTGGGGAGGCACACACATATGCCTGGTGTGATTTACAAGGCACCAGATCTGGGACTCAAGCCACAATCGGCCTTGTGGGAGTTCAGCACCTTAACCACGACGCCACCAGCTGGCCCCTTGATATTGTTCATTTTTAAATGAGCAACTACAGTGGCAGGCATTTCTTTAGAAATAATATATGCATAATCTAAATCAATTTCACAAAATAGTGGCAGGCATTTCTTTAGAAATAATATATGTATAATCTAAATTAATTTCACAACCCTTTGTCCATTTTACACAAGAGGAAACAGAAGTCTAGGAAGGTCAGTTAAAGTGCCACAGTGACTCACTTGTAGAGAAGTCGCCTTTGTCCATTTTACACAAGAGGAAACAGAAATCTAGGAAGGTCAGTTAAAGTGCTGCAGTGACTCATTTGTAGAGGAGGCATTTCATTTGAGGCTGAAACTCTTCAAAACCTACGTTATTTGAGGTCTACCTTCCTGTAAATGACAGATTTTTTATTTTTAACGAATCACTTACGCTTTTGCATCTATTTTCCTTCCATCCTACTTTTTTTTTTTTTTAATTACTCCATGAAAATGAAAGTACAGGAAGACAGGGACATTTATATTTTACTCCTAAGGTGTGTAGTCCAGGTGTGCTATTTCAGACTTTGCAGGAAAAGTCTATCAACTCATTCATTAGGGAAATGATTCCTTATGACTCATTCATAAGGGGAACGACCCGGAGAAGCTAATGATGGTGAGGGTGCTGGTGTTGACTGCAAGATAATGTGGCTGATGCAAATGACTAGCACAACTATTCCATTTACTTGGGTGAAAATTATTGAAGAAATTAGGTGCAACAGCTAGAGTACAGCAGTCTTGGGCTTTTTGGTGTCTCATTTTATACAGGCCATCCTGATGTCTTCAACTGTTATGCTCACAGAACTGCTGGGAGCTCAACCTTTTATACTGAAAAATAAAAGATGTTTCTTTTTTCTTTCTTTTTTTTTTTCTCACCTTTTTATGAGGTGAAAATCCTAGAGGGTACATATAAATTGCAATAACAGGAAAGGGATTTGTGAGAAGATTCTGAAGGAAGCGTAAGGATTTGAAGTTTGAGATGTAGTTGAATATAAACTGATGGTGAAGTGTAGGAAGTAAAATTCAAATCCCTTTGTCCATTTTACACAAGAGGAAACAGAAGTCTAGGAAGGTCAGTTAAAGTGCCACAGTGACTCACTTGTAGAGAAGTCGTTTCATTTGAGGCTGAAACTCTTCAAAACCTACGTTATTTGAGGTCTACCTTCTTGTAAATGACAGATTTTTTTTTTTAATGAATCACTTACGCTTTTGCATCTATTTTCCTTCCATCCTACTTTTTTTTTTTTTTAATTACTCCATGAAAATGAAAGTACAGGAAGACAGGGACATTTATATTTTACTCCTAAGGTGTGTAGTCCAGGTGTGCTATTTCAGACTTTGCAGGAAAAGTCTATCAACTCATTCATTAGGGAAATGATTCCTTATGACTCATTCATAAGGGGAACGACCCGGAGAAGCTAATGATGGTGAGGGTGCTGGTGTTGACTGCAAGATAATGTGGCTGATGCAAATGACTAGCACAACTATTCCATTTACTTGGGTGAAAATTATTGAAGAAATTAGGTACAACAGCTAGAGTACAACAGTCTTGGGCTTTTTGGTGTCTCATTTTATACAGGCCATCCTGATGTCTTCAACTGTTATGCTCACAGAACTGCTGGGAGCTCAACTTTTTATACTGAAAAATAAAAGATGTTTCTTTTTTCTTTCTTTTTTTTTTCTCACCTTTTTATGAGGTGAAAATCCTAGAGGGTACATATAAATTGCAATAACAGGAAAGGGATTTGTGAGAAGATTCTGAAGGAAGCGTAAGGATTTGAAGTTTGAGATGTAGTTGAATATAAACTGATGGTGAAGTGTAGGAAGTAAAATTCAGCATACCAAACAAAAAATAGCTAAAAAAGACATAGTGAAGAAAGGTTAATAGCAACATAGCTTTCATGTCCTTACAAGAACAGGAACAGAAAACTTACATTAAGTATACTGTCTTTACTTTCCAAGAAGATGATTTAGTTTCTCTAAAAACTTGTTTTGGCATAGGAAAAGACAAAATAAAAAGACTTTAAGTAGTGCCTGTTACAGATGACAATCGAATGAAGTCTCAGACAGGTAATCATACATATGTACACATAATGTCGTGTTGAAGTATGTGAGGGGTTTTCAAGAAGTTTGTGGAAAGTGCGTATTACCAAAAAAACTATACATCGATCTAAAAAATGTTTGCAAATTGGTACTTTAATACCATTTTCCATGAACTACAAGTTCTTCCTTACTGCATATCTTCTTTAATTTCACTGAATGAAGAGACCCAGCTGTTTCCACTGTGGTATGAAGAGATACCTCTATGTTCCCTGGCATTGCCAATACCAAAAGCCAATGGTACGTTGAATATACAGTGTCAAACTTTATTTTTTGGCGTGTCTATTTCCAGTTCTTGATATGTCTCTTACTTTTTCTTTGTAGCTATTTTTTAAAGTTTGTTCATTATTGACCTTTTCCATGAGAGAAAGAAAGAGATAAAAGGAGACAGACAGACATAACCCACCTCAGCAGCCAACCCAAGTTTATGGGTGCAGGTGTGCCTGGCAGACATAGAAAAATCTCCAAATCCCAACCTATAATCTCCCTATACAGCTTGACCTCTTATCATCAAATTGCTAGGCACTACCTGACTCCATTTTACATTTCTTGATAGCCTTTTTGTCTCTAAATCATAGAACTTTCAATTTGATCTATTTGGAAGGAGTAAGTCTTCTCACTCTTCTATTCCCTCAATTCTGGCTCTCCATAGTTCTCAGATTATACTTATTGGGACTAACTAGCTACTTAACTCATACCTCACAATCCAATGGCACTTGATATTATTTTTCATTGTATCCTATTTATTCTAGATACTGACAAAATGTTAGGTAGCTGGGTAGCTATAAAGAATATGTTTAAAATATTAAAATCCAAGTAAACATGTGTATTTACAGGTACATTTTAAATGTGTGTAGTGTGGTATAATGGAAGGAAAAGAAACTGGAGAACATAAATATTGTTAATAAAATTCAACTTCTATCATCCAGGAAAGTTCTGCCTCTAAAATTACAGAAGTGATCATTCAAAGTGCTGCAAGTGGAAGAATTCACAAAGGAGGCTAATAGATTTGACTATTTAAAAATCTGAAGAGAAAAAAAATGACTATAGAAATAGTAAAAATCAGGCCAGCTAGTAGTGTAATGGTTAAAAATGTTGGATCCCACTTGGCCAACTACATGATTTGGGTCCTAGACCCAGCAGTTTGAAAAGCAAGCCAGGCATGTGTGTGTGTGTGTTTGTGTGTGTGTGTGTGTGTGTGTGTTTATGTGTGTGTGTATGATCAAAATCCCAAAAGATCAAAGGAAGAAGTAACTGTGGTATGACTATCTACTGTGGGGTATATTTTCTCATTTTCCCTCTCCTTTCCTGTCTCTTCCTAGTGAGAAGTTTGCATGTAACCTCTGGAAAATTTAGAAAGAAAAAGAAAGAAACAGTAAACACAAAAGTAAACAGCAAATGAAAAACTGAGAACAAATATTAGTCAAGAATATTGAAAATCAAAGGATCATCATATTTAATAGATAAGAAGCCCTTGCACATTAGTAAGAAAATGACTTATATGCAGATAAGTTGACAAAAGATATGATAGGGCAATCACAAGAATAATGCAAATAATCAACAAGATTTAAAAAGGAAAGTTCTTCAAACTGAGAGTACAATTAAACATAGCAATGGCATCCCATTCCACCTATAGAATCACAAGTCTTGCTTTTCAGGATATTTATTTATTTCATGAAAGAAATGCCATACACAGAAAGACACCCTCAACAGGGTCCCACTCCATGATTCCTCCTATTCCCAGACCCAGCCTTTTGTAGGGAGCCAGTGTCACATGCATGTGCATGTACACCTGGCATGTACAGCTTGAGGGGAACTGAACTCCAGTAATACATGTGGTTTTTAGCATTGCAGGGCCTTGCACCATTGCTGTCACCATGGCTGCACCAGAAGATTCTTTTTTTTCCCCCAATGAGCATTTTGCAATAGTTCTGTGAGCCAATAGACGATTATTTCTTTGCCTAGTCAGCTTCTGGGTGTCATTCAGGCTTGTCATTTCTCTTTTTTTGTTTTAAGAGAGATTATTGTGATAGGGCACATGTGCTCACCAGAGAGACAGAGAGAGAAAGAGAGACAGAAAGTGAGAAATCACCCCCAGGGGATGGCCATGCTGAAATCCCTTCTCCTCCACTCTCCCTTTGGGATTCGGGGCACACACACACACACACACACACACACACACACACACACATCTGGCATGAGTTTTAAGCCACCAGGTCCGGGACTTGAACCACAGTCAGCCACGTGGGAGTCCAGCAACACAATCATGATATCATCTGCTGGTCTCCACTCAGGCTTTTCCAAGTCGCTTTCTATACGAGTTCTCTGACCCTGTTTATCTGACCAACGTTCACTCTCAGCCACACCACATACTTTTTAAAAATTTATTTCAATTTCTTTTATACATTCAATCACATTTGTCACTTAGCTTACAAAGTGAATATTCCAACATGTATGCATTTCTCACCAATTCAGTTGAGAATACTATATATATTATCTCCAAAAGATAATAACCTTTTCTTTATCCCATAATGCCTTGCCTCTCTATTTTTCTCCTTAATGTCCTTCCTCAGACTCTTATTTTCTTTATAGAATGTGTCCCTATTCAGCATTGCCTTACTTGTGCTATTAGTCATTGGTGTCTTCCCACAAGAATACAAGAACTTTGAGAATAAGAGCCTACCCTCCTTTCCCCCCAACATTTCAAAATAGTTCCCATTACACTGAACAACTCGATAAACATATACTGACTGAAAGGTTGGAAGGAGTGCATATTTTACACTTACAGATTACAGTTCTGCAATACATATCAAAAGCATTCAAAATAGTCTGCCTTCTGACTCAGCAATTCCACTTTTGCAGATTCATTCCAAGAAAATAATCAGAAATACATATTAAGATATATGTGTAATGATAGTCATCTCAGTGTTATTTATAATAGAAAAAAGAAAATAATATATGACCAAAAGTAAAAAAAAGGTAACAAAAGTAGGGTATATCTATCTCTAGTATGGAAAATTATGCAATTATCAAAAGCCATATTTTTGAAAATTATTATATGAACTAAATTTTTTAATAAAACTTATGTAAAATAGTACACAGATTTTATGTACAGAATAATCTTAATTTTGCAAATGTATATATACATACATACTAGGTCATCAAGAAAGTCATGAGATATGTTTCTATACAAAAAAAAATGCATCATGACCTTCCCAACAAACCAATATATGAATAAATATAACATATATTGATTCATAATTAACTGGTCCTTGAGATCATAATTTGTTTTAGGCCAAATTATAATCACTCAAGAGCTCATCTACTATTGCTAAAAGATCCCTTGTCTTGTGTGTTAATCTGCCCATTCTTGGGCTACCTAAAATGGTTCCATGTCCTATAAATCCATTCCAACTTCCATTTGTCTGCCTAACTTTTTCTTAGTCACCAGTCTTAGAAGGTTCAAGTGATTTTCATATGTTTCTTCTTGGTACTATAAGCTAAACATGGGATGAGCCCTAGCCCTTGGATGGCCAAGTAGTCAGCTCCTTATGCAATTTAATGAAAAGGTTCAACACAAATATTGGAAGAGAAGTACCATACAGAAAATGACTCATTATCTCTGTTTTTGACTGGGCTTTCCCTGGAAATGATTCTGAGACAGAGAGAAGAATGCTCAAAATGTATTGGGATATGATCTTCTCAGAAAAACATGTCGAAAAGGGAGAAGACCTGCTTGCCAAAAATGGAAGCTGCCCTATTAACACAACATATATATATGAGCTATCTTGGCCTTAAAGGGGGCTATAGAGCAGCAATGATCATTCAGAGTTGTTGCAAAATAAAGTAAAGGCTAGTACCCTTAATTTTTCATGAAAAATCTCCCACACCAGCACTTCCTCAGCTGTATAACAGTCATTGATCCTTATAATACACCTTGAGAGAATAATTCCCTGTGATAAAAATAATACCCAGTGATAGCCTGTGATTCTTCAGCAGAACTATTCTCCAGAGATATGGGGATGTTGAAGCTGGAGAAGGACCAGGCAAGATCACAATTATGTTAGTCTGGGCTGGCTCACATAATAAAATACCACGGACTGGATTGTTGAAACAGCAGGAACAGTATGGAGGCTAAAATTCAAAGGTCAAGACTCTGGAGGACTTGGTTTTATTTACTTATTTATTTATTTATTTTTGGAGAGGTTTTTTGCTATAAGGCGCATACGCTAGCCAGATAGACAGAGAGAGACAGAGAGACAGAAAGCGAGAAATCACCCCCCAGGACATAGCCATTACTCTAACTGCTGGTCCCTGGAGGACTTGGTTTTAGATCAGACTCTCTTCCTGGTTTGTAGATATCGACCTTCTTGCTATAGTCTCACATAGCCTTTCCTTGATGTGTGCTCATGGAGACAGAAAGAAAGAGAAGAGAATAAGCTTTCTGGTGGCTCTTTTCATAAGGATAAAAACCTATTAGATCAGAATCCCTCTCTTACGACTTCCTTTAGTATTAATTACTTCCTTAGAGACTACATCTCTTAAGTCACACTGGGGATTGGAGCTTCAGTATATGAATTGGAGGAATATAAGCATTCATCCCAAAGGTCTATAATTATCCTAAACACAAACAGCCTTAGCAACCTTCTCACAGCTACATTTTTGCTGCCCTCCTTTTGTTGTTGTTCCTTCCAGATGACAGCTCTTTATTACCACTTCCTAAACTGAGTGGCAACTTCATGTGTCTAGAGATCATAGTCTAGGAAAAATAGAATGTTGGCTCTTGTGAAGAGAAAGTAATTATTCCTAAATCAGATCTTGGGAACTCAGTTTCTACTAGGGAAAGTTGAACTATAGGTCCATTTTTTTTTTCTTTTTTTGGGAAAGAGATTTTTGCACTCACTGGAGAGACAGAGAAAGACAGAGAAATGGAAAGTGAGAAATCATCCCCAAGGGAATATAGACATGCCACAATTTTCAACCCCTTCTCTTCTAGTCTCTTCTTGGGATTTTGGGCACACACACACACATACCAAGTCTGAGTTGTAAGCTGCTGGGACCAGGACTTGAACTGCAGTCGACTATGTAGAAATCCAGCAATGTAACCCTTATGCCATCTGCTGGTCCCAACTACAGGACATTTTAAAAGAATGTATTGGTTTGCAATTGTCACATTAATGTTCTTTAACAAATCACTCCAAAACTTGGTTACTTAAAGATACAACTATGTGTCTTTGAGTTGCACATTAGACTGACCTAGATTCTCAATCAGGTGCAGAAAATTTATTGAAGGGATGCTCTTGGAAGATTTATCTGTAGTACAAATAAGGAACGAAAAATGAGCCAAGGGAGAAGCTGGTGTAGGCTGACTTTGCTGTCCTTAGGCCAGATCCAGGTTTGCTCCATTCATCTCTTATCCTCGTCGGAACAGTTGCTGATTGGGGCCTGCTCCCATGGAGATATAATGGAGTATAATTGTGTACGTTCCATGTGAACAAGACTACTTTAACAATCTGATTCAGTTCGTATAATAGGCCCCTAGGGCAGTACTCTCTTCTGAATTCATGTTCACCTACTTCTTAAATCTAGCTTACTCTCTGTCCTCCCCCGCAACCCACACATCTAACCGTTAGAGTTATGCATTAAAAACCACAGTTGTAATTTATCCAGCATATATCGTTTTATCTACTGTAGAGAACTATTCAGAACCTTTGGTTTACAAAATAAGGAAAGGTAAATTTCTACTTTTCTCATTTTATTTTACATATTGCTATTAGAGAGATAATAGAGACAAATAAGGTATAATGAACAGGTCTGGAACCACATTCTTGGGCCTCAAAGATAGAAACTGCAGGAGGTATGGGATGGGTTGCACAGAGACCAAAAGAACACAATGCCAAGTGCCAGGGGACTGCACTGGGCACGGACTGGGCTCTCTGCCGTGAGATGTGCCAGCTGTCTAGCTTCAGTCTGCAGTTAGCTCAGTCTACATAACAGCACTTCTCCAGCTGTGATCAGACATGAGAGTGCCAGCCTCATGGTGCAGCTATATGATGGGGAGAACTTTCAGCTCTGCCACCTGAGTGCGCTACAAAATCCTTCATCAGCGTCAATGTGGAGCTCTGTGGGAGACCAGCTCCACTCTGGAGCCCTCTGCTAAATCTAGTTCTAGTTCTTCCATTTATATTACTATAGCTAATATTATTAAACTTTCCAATTTAATCTGTGTTTATGCCTTATTATACTTTCCTTTTCTTTTGCCTTGTTTTCTGTTCTAATGAACATATAAACTTTTCTTCAACTGCATTGAAAATTATGTTTTATTTTCATTTTTGTCATGTTTAAACTAATTAATTAAAATCTACACTTTAGGGCTGGCCTTATATCACAGTGGATAAGTGCCATGCATAGGAAGCTGAATCCCACATGGTTGGCCACGGTTTGAATCCAAATGCCAGAGGCTTGAAAAACATACTGGATGTGTGTGAATGTGTGTTCAAAATCATGATGGGATGGAGAAGCGGAGGGAAAAATCATAGCGTAACTATACTCCATCGAAGAATACCTTGCTTGCTCTCTGGTGAGCAGACCCACATTCTGACAATAAAAGCAAAAGCAAACAAAATACACACTTTTTCTTTCATAATTTTATTGACTTTGATGTTTTATCTTCCCTGTGCTTGAAATCTTATCCCATTCTTGATTTCTCTGCCCAATCTCATTACCACATGATCTTCATCTAGAATTTTAGCTTAGATGGTGACACATTTTTCGGCAGATTTAATGAAGTGTAATTGATATACATAAAGTGCATATATTTAAAGGGTACCAAATGGTATTTTAACATTTATATGCCTTAAAATCGTTTTTATTAAAAAATATACAAAATAAAATTAAATAAATTATTTACCACCCCATGTTCTCCTAGATTGCCTTTTTCTCTTGTCCCAAATCTACTTCTGTGAGAGCCTTCAAAATAAGTCTTTTCATAATGAATTTTGTAAAGAACGAGAATTTCAAAAATTTTGTGTAGGCGGCCAGACAACAACACAGCAGCAAAACATGACACTCTGAGAGGCAATCTCTCACAGGAAAGCTGCAGGTTCACTTCTAGAAACCTCCCTGGTATTCCAGGCACACGCATGCTCATGATCTGGGGGTGGCTGAGATGGGGGATAGTTGCAGTGTCAGGACCTTTCTCTATCGCTCTCTATCATTCATAAAAGAAATAATAAATACACTTAAAGAAGTTTGTGTAAAAATGGAATTACCGTATCGATTTACTTTGTTGCAGAAATCATAACTCCTGTTATCAGAACTAAATTTAAAGAACTATATCTAAAGAAAAATGCAAGAAAAAAGGAAATATTCAAGCACATGATTAGATTTTCTTCAAAATTACCTAAAGGAAATGAACATTATAAAAAATGGAAAAGACAATTCTAAACACAGATACAAGTGTAAGAAAAATAAAATTTAGACCCAGCTGTGGTGGTGCAGGCAGTAGGACACTGCTTCACAATGTTGGGGCTCTGAGGGAGGCCATGTGTTTGGATCTCTGGTCGACCTGAACACTAGGCACCTGTGATCTTGGCTGGATGGAAGACTGCAGAGGAATCATGGCATAGTAAGACCCTATTCAGGGTTGCCCTCTTCCTCTCCCTGAATAAATAAACAGAAATAAATAAATAAATATGTAGGTAGGTAAATAGATAAAAAACTGTTATAGAAGACTACTGAGTTAACCTGTTTGTAACAGCATAATTGGGTAATAGTTGACAAGTCAATATAATTGCCCACATGATTATTTCCCATGGTCACATGTTCATGGATAATGTGAATGATATCTCCCCTGTTTGCTAAGGATATTTATTTTGTTACTTTTATATTATTGTGCTGTCATCCATAGTCCTTAGATGGCCTTCCATTGCCTTCACAGGAGATACTGAGCTTTCCCAACAGCTACTTGCCTTGGTTGTACTTACTGCCCTTGGCAGCAGGTAGAGGCTTTGCTCAGAGACACAAAACAGGCTGCACCTTCTGGGAATCACTCCCATGCCCTTACAGGCTGGACTAGCCATAGCATTTTTCTCCAGCCTCTGATGAAAGCTGCCCTGTACAGAAGCTTCTCTAGGCAAAAACTGCAAGCAGGTGATCTACTTAAAGAGGGGATCAAAAAGGAAATTTACAAACTTCTCTGGAGTCCTATAACCCTTCAGAATTTTTCTCTCCAAACTGTCTACACATGCGAGGACACAGCTGTACTTAATATTTTTCTCAAGAAAAATATTTCTTCCTATTCATTTTCTTTCTGTGTCTAATAAGTTTATATAACAAGGTATAAAGTATGTTTTCTATTCTGACTCATTGTGAACATGTCTTTTTGCAGTGAAAGCTTAATTTGAAAGCCATAAAATACTCTCAAAACATCCTGAACTATCAATAATGACTGAATAGTTACAAAATTTATGGGAAATATAAATATTAACTCAAAATAGTTCTCTTTTAGTTTTCTGCATTTTTTATGTGTAAAGTAGACCCAGGAGTTCAATTTGTTTTCTAGAAATATGAAATATTCCATTTATTCATTTAAATGCCCTTTGTATATTTCCTGAAGTTCTTGCAATAGGGCTATGCAATTATTGTCTTCCAGGAAGACTCCATAAAATAAACACAATCAACTCCTTCTCTTCCAAAGGTGTTATATACTGAATTTTATTGTGCAGCCAATAGAACACATCTGTATGATCATCTCTTTTATATGCTTGGTCTTCCAACATTTCTAATAAAATATACAACAAATAGGAAATAAAAATTCAATCCACAGAATATGTAATGAAAATTGTTATAACCAAGGTAAAAATATAATTGCTATAATGTAGGGTCTACAACTGTCTTTGAAGATTTCCTTTTCTGACTCTATTAATTCTGAGTGAAACACAGTCTTATGTCCAACCTAGTGAGGACTGTAAAGGGTCTCTTCTGGTATAGTACTTGTAGTCACTATACCCACAGGAGTTCTGTGTCCTTTCTGTCCCTCTAGACTTGAAGATGGTAGCCACTTTGTATGGGTAGTAACATTCACAAACCTTGTAATTTGTGCCCTAGTCCCTATATTAAGAGAAGGCTAGCAGAATGTGAATCACACTTGGTGGAGTACAAGGTTCAAGAGAAGAAAAATGGGTCCATGGAAGTCCAGGATGTTTGAAGATGTGTATTCTAGTCAGTTTTCATAACTTAAATCATAACTCCTGTTATCAGAATTATGTCTAAAGAAAAATGAAAGAAAAAAGGAAATGTTCAAGCACACGATTAGATTTTCTTCAAAATTACCTAAAGGAAATGAACATTATAAAAAATAGAAAAGCAAAATATGTTTCAAAGAGAAAAGGCAATTCTAAAGCAATTATAAAAATATTTTCAGAAATAATCAAGAAAACAAAAAAGAAAAAGAAAAGGCTTTCATTGCTTAAAAATTAATTCAGAAATGTAAATGTGGAATTGAAAGAACAATTAAAAGAATGGACACAGATTAAGTCATAGATTTAACATGACTGAATTAGTCTCCTAAAAGATGGAGAGTTTTTCAGAAAAATAACTCTTAGAGTTTGGGTCCCACAGGTGGAGTGGTAATTAAGGCACTAGACTTCCCTGTGGTTGACTGCAGTTGGGTCCTGGACATAGCAACTCGAAACTCACGCCATGCATATGAGCATGCTTTCTCAAAATCCTGAGAGGAGACTAGAGAAGAAGTAACTGCAGCATGGCCATTCTCCCTGGGGATGATTTCTTACTTTTTGTCTCTCTCTGTCTCTCTCTGTTTTTCTATCGAGTACACAGGCCCTATAGCAAAAGCCTCATTCAAAAAAAAAAAAAAAAAGTAGCTCCATAGTTCAAGGAAGACTAGAAGTGCAAAGGACTTGAAAGTTTAAAAATACATCTCTTCAGACCAAGAGAAAATAGAAAGAAAAAGAAACAAATGAAATAATTACAAAAAAAAAATCCCAGAGAGAAATAATGATATTAAAATTCAAGACAGAATCAATAAAAAGAGAATACCAGCTTCTAGGCATGCTGATAAAATTCTAAACAAAAAGGATAAAGACAAGTTATTGCAAATGGTGAGAAAAAGAAATGTAACAAAGAAAAAGCTCTTTAAAACAAACTAGAATAAGAATGGTATCTACTAATGAATAGAACTAAGTGTGGAGTATTTATTTCAGATTAGTAATTGAGTTTATTGAGGTTATAAGTAACCAAAAGAACAAACTAATGTTTTAGTTCTATACAGATTAAGAAATGCTGCCAGTTCAAATACCCTTTTTAAAAAATGTATATATTTGAGTAATATAGTTCAGAAAGAAGAAGCTGTAGAATAAAGGAGAAGTGGTGAAAAAGTTACATCGCTAAATAATAGTAATAAATTAGTTATTTTTGATATAAAAGACAAAAATATAGCAAATGAGAATTAAAAGTTAGAGCCAGGGTTTACTCTGCAGATATGGGAAATGGTAATAGGAAACATCATAAAGTGTTGTTTTATTGAAGACAGTATTTAAATACTGTTTGCTTAAAGGAAAAGAAAATGCTTAAAGGTATAAGTTATCAGTTTAATTGTGGTAGTAAAAGATGCTAAGTATGATGTTTAATTTAACAGTAGAGACAACGTGCTGGTGCAGCAGTAATGCAATGCTCTGTGAGACTGAACCCACCTGGGAAGGTCGTGAGTTTGTGCCTAGAGATCTCCTAGAACACACCAGGACTGCACACACATGCCCGTGATGCAGGCTGGCTGAGATTAGGGAGAGGTCACAGCATGAGGACTCTGTTGGGCATGCTTCTTTCTCTTTCTCTCTTTGTCTCCCTCTCTCATGAAATAAGTTAGTTGATTAACTGAAGAAAATCAACAAATTAATACAAATAAAAATAACTGAAAGAGAAATTCTAACCCATGAAGCATGACATAATGTTATATCTTTAAAAAGAATCAGAGAAGTAGGAAAAAAGCAAAAGCAAAAAAAAAAGAAATTAAATATAAGAACTAAAAGCCTATTACACAGTCGACTACATGGGAGTCCAGCTACACAGCCGTTATACCAACTGCTGGTCCCAAAGCCTATTACATGTACAAAATAAGACAAGATGTCCAGAATAAATCCAAAAATACCACAAGTACTATAAATACTATAATCACAATAAAAGTATTTTCCTTTAGTATAGAAATTGTCAGATTATGTAACAGAAAACAGAATAAATAATATTTATTTATAAGGACTCATCAAAAAATGATTCAAGTTTGAAAATAGATTTATAAATAGCAGGCATAACATAACTTACAACTTCAAGTATAATTTATAATTAAGAATAAAAATGAGAAGAAGCCACGGGCCTTCAGGATAAGGTTCCACATGACTACAGTGAACTAGATTTTTAAGGGAATGAAGATTTTCTACTAATAATTCAGCCTCCAACAAATGAGCTAGTGGCAGAAGAAGCCATGGGCCTTCAGGACAAGGTTCCACATGGCTATAGTGAACTAAATTTTTAAGGGAATGAAGATTTTCTACTAATAATTCAGCCTCCAACAAATGAGCTAGCGGCAGCAGAAGCCACGGGCCCTCAGGACAGGGTTCCACATGGCTACCTTGGACTCGGTTTTTTAGGGGATGA
>NW_006209541.1:644162-647102 GCF_000334495.1 Tupaia belangeri chinensis | reverse complement strand
AAAAAGCAAAACATACAGAAAACAAGAAATGGAAGATCATTTGCTAAGAATAAGATGTTTGTTGATGTGCTTGGTTGAGACAATATACAGTGTACTCTGGACGGAAAATCTCATTTTGTATGCTGTAATGATGTACAGTGAATGAATGCAAATAAATAAATTGAAATAAAAAGAATAAAAATGAGAAAAATAAAATGTTAAATCCTCTAACCATTGCTCGATAGTCTAGAAAAATGACAGCATATCAAATTAAGTGGAAGATAATGATTTAAAAAAAAAAAGAACAAAACATTAAAAAATGAAAACGAACAAAAAGAAAACTCAGTCAACAACTTAACTTCACAACTTAAGAAACTAGAATAATAAGGAACGAGCATATGGCATAATGGTTACATCACTGGATGCCCGCATAGTGGACCAAGGTTCAAATCTCAGACCTAGTGGTTTAAAACTCGCTTCAGGCATGGGTGCATGCATGTCCAAAATCCTGAGAGAAGAATGGAGGAGAAGAAATTGCCATGTAACCATCCCCCCTGGGGGGTGATTTATCGCTTTCTATCTCTCTGTCTCTCCAGTGAGCACATGCATCTTATATAAAAATTCTCACTCTAATAAATAAAAAAAAGGACCTATAGTTGACTTAATGGTTATGTTGGTGGACTCCCAATTAGTTTACTACAGTTTGATTTCTGAATCCAGTGACTTAAAACTAATACCAAGTGTGTGTACATGCATTTCCAGAATCACATGAAGAAAAGGGATTGCAGAATGGCCATCCTACCCCACCTCCAGGGTGGGAGAGGAGATTTATCTCTTGTCTCTCTGTCTCTTTCTATGTCTCTGGGGAGTGCACACACCCTATAACAAAATCTCTCAAAAAAAAAGTAAAAAATAAATAAATAAATAAAAAGCTCAATACAAAGCTAGCATTTTTAAAAAATATCATAAAGATTAGAAAAGAAAAATAGAGCAGATGATAGAAAAAAAACAAAGAAAATCAATAAAACAAAAATGTTTTTAGGAAAGAATAACAAAATTGACAAACCTTTAGCTGGATTGAGGGCAAAACGAACAAAATGTTCAAATTACTAAAATTGGAAATAAAAGGAAAAATACTATTGATTCTACAGAAATGAAAAAGATTATGAAAGAATATTATGAATAATTGTATACACAAATATATGAGTTCCTTAGATGAAATTAATAAATTGTCATATATATAAAACCTATCAAGAATTAATATAAAATTGGAGTAGATTCATAAGTAGTCAGGAGATTGAATCAGTAATCAAAACTCTCCCAAAGAAAGAAGAGATATGGACCAGTGATTTCACTGGTAATTTCTGCCAAACACTTAAAAGTACTAATACCAATCATTTTTCAAACTCTTCTAAAAAACTGAAGAGAACACTTCATTTTAAAAAAGATTTATTTATTTTTAATTTTTCTCATTATCATTATTCTTCATTTTTAACCAGAGAGACAAAGAGAGAGAGAAAGGGAGAGTGAGAAAGCAGGCTGTCAGATGTGGGACTTGAATCATGATCAGCCATGTGGGAGTCCAGTGCCTCAACCACCATACCACCTGCCAGCACCCTGAAGAGAATACTTCCAAACTCGTTCTATGAGGTCAGCATGTTCTGACATCTAAGACAATCAAGGCTACATGGAAACAAAGAAATAGACTAGTATCCCTAATGAATATTGATAAAAAAAATCCTTAACAAAATACTACCAAAATGAATTCAGCAAGATCATGCATCATGACCAATTGAGATTTATCCCTGGAATACAAGCTAGTTCAAAAGATGAAAATAAATCAATGTAATACACTGTGTTCACAAAATGAAAAAAAAAAGTTCATTTCAATTGATCAGGAAAAATTCTTGGAAAAATTTAATAACGTTTTATAATAAAAACTAGGAAGGAAAGGAAACTACCTAAACATAATTAAACCAATTTATGAAAAATCCACAGTAAACATCATACTAAATAATGAAAAATTACAATTGTTTTATCTAAAATTAGAAATAAAGCAAGGATATGCTTTTCACCACTTCTACTTAATATAATATTGGGAATTCTAGCAAGAGCAATTAGGCAAGAAAAAAAGTCCTCCAAATTAGAAAAGAAGAATTAAAATGATCTCTGAACATAGATTACATGGTCTTCTACATAGAATACCTTAAATCTCTCTCTCTCTCTCTCTCTCTCTCTAAACACATACACACACGCACAGGGAGAGAGAGAGAGAGAAAGAGAGGGCAAATAAAAAATACAGGAAAGCCAATAAAAAATACAAGAAAGTAGCAGGATATGAAAATCAGTTGTGTTTCTATATAGTAACAATGAATAATCCCAAGATAATTGATAAACATTTAAAACAGCATCAAAAAAAAAATAAGATACTTCTGAACAATTTAACTAAATAGGTTAGAGATCTGTGCCACATAAAATATAAAATATTATTGAAAGGAATTAAATAAGATATAAATAAGTAGGAAGATATGCATTTATATGCTGGAAGATTTAATATTAAGATGCTGATACTACCCAAACGATCTACAATTTCACCACATCCTTATTAAAATTCTAATTATTATTATTATTTTTGCCAAAATAAAAAGGCTCATTCTAAAATTTATGTGGAGTCCTAGGGAATTCCAGATAGTCAAAATTATCTTAAAATTGAAGAGCAAAGTTGGAGGACACAATCTTCCTGGCTTTAAAACTTAATACAGAAATAAAGCAATGAAAACAAAATGGTACTGCATAAAGACAGACAGATAGACCAATAGAAAAATTAGAAAGCCCAGAAATAAATTCTTTTTTTTTTTTTTTTTGGAGAGGTTTTTTTCGCTATAGGGCGTGTGCGCTCACCAGACAGAGAGAGACAGAGAGACAGAAAGCGAGAAATCACCCTCCAGGGGGGATGGTCAC
>NW_006209541.1:605950-641778 GCF_000334495.1 Tupaia belangeri chinensis | reverse complement strand
ACCCTGAAGAGAATACTTCCAAACTCGTTCTATGAGGTCAGCATGTTCTGACATCTAAGACAATCAAGGCTACATGGAAACAAAGAAATAGACTAGTATCCCTAATGAATATTGATAAAAAAAATCCTTAACAAAATACTACCAAAATGAATTCAGCAAGATCATGAATCATGACCAATTGAGATTTATCCCTGGAATACAGGCTAGTTCAAAAGATGAAAATAAATCAATGTAATACACTGTGTTCACAAAATGAAAAAAAAAAGTTCATTTCAATTGATCAGGAAAAATTCTTGGAAAAATTTAATAACGTTTTATAATAAAAACTAGGAAGGAAAGGAAACTACCTAAACATAATTAAACCAATTTATGAAAAATCCACAGTAAACATCATACTAAATAATGAAAAATTACAATTGTTTTATCTAAAATTAGAAATAAAGCAAGGATATGCTTTTCACCACTTCTACTTAATATAATATTGGGAATTCTAGCAAGAGCAATTAGGCAAGAAAAAAAGTCCTCCAAATTAGAAAAGAAGAATTAAAATGATCTCTGAACATAGATTACATGGTCTTCTACATAGAATACCTTAAATCTCTCTCTCTCTCGCTCTCTCTCTCTCTAACACACATACACACACGCACAGGGAGAGAGAGAGAGAGAAAGAGAGGGCAAATAAAAAATACAGGAAAGCCAATAAAAAATACAAGAAAGTAGCAGGATATGAAAATCAGTTGTGTTTCTATATAGTAACAATGAATAATCCCAAGATAATTGATAAACATTTAAAACAGCATCAAAAAAAAAATAAGATACTTCTGAACAATTTAACTAAATAGGTTAGAGATCTGTGCCACATAAAATATAAAATATTATTGAAAGGAATTAAATAAGATATAAATAAGTAGGAAGATATTCTTTTATATACTGGCAGAGTTAATATTAAGATGCTGATACTACCCAAACGATCTACAATTTCACCACATCCTTATTAAAATTCTAATTATTATTATTATTTTTGCCAAAATAAAAAGGCTCATTCTAAAATTTATGTGGAGTCCTAGGGAATTCCAGATAGTCAAAATTATCTTAAAATTGAAGAGCAAAGTTGGAGGACACAATCTTCCTGGCTTTAAAACTTAATACAGAAATAAAGCAATGAAAACAAAATGGTACTGCATAAAGACAGACAGATAGACCAATAGAAAAATTAGAAAGCCCAGAAATAAATTCTTTTTTTTTTTTTTTTTGGAGAGGTTTTTTTCGCTATAGGGCGTGTGCGCTCACCAGACAGAGAGAGACAGAGAGACAGAAAGCGAGAAATCACCCTCCAGGGGGGATGGTCACGCCGCAATCCCTTCTCCATTCTCCTCTCCGGATCTTGGGCACACACACACACATGCCTGGCGTGAGTTTTAAGCCGCCGGGTCCGGGACGCGAAGCATGGTCGACTACATGGGAATCTAGCGACATAGCCATTACGCTAACTGCTGGTTCCCAGAAATAAATTCTTATACATAAAATCAGATGATTTTTCACGGAGACTATTAATAGGAGAAAGAAAGACTTCTTAACAAACGGTGTTGAAAAAACTGTGTATTCACTTGCAAAAAGTGACACCATGGACAAAAATTAACGTGAAATGGAATAGCAAACTAAATGTGAGAACTAAAACTATAGTCCTGAGAAGAAAACATAGGGGACAAATTAAGGAAAATGGATTAGTCAATAATTTCTTAGCTACAATATCAATAAAACAGACATCAAAATAACAATAGACATTTCCTGGAATAGGAATTTCTATTCCAACTTTAGAAAGCCAGCTGTGACTTTGGTAAAACTCCTTACTGTCTTTCCTTGTATTTATTTTATTTATTTTTTTTTTGCAGCTATAAAATAAGGAAATCTATATTTTTATATCCTCAGGGCCACGAAGTTAAAGAGTTAGATTTTTACAAATCACTTATAAACTCAGAGAATCATGAAAAAGAAATGAATTATAATGGAAAGCAGTGCAGGCTATAAATTATTTAGAATTGTCAAATCCTGTCTCTATACTTACAAGCTTTATGTAAATTTTATTTAACCACTTTCAACTTCAGTTTCATCATCTGTAAAATGAGAATGGTAACTAACCAGGTCAAGAAAGTAGTAAGTGTAATTCTAATGTGTGTTAAGCACCTAGGTCATAGGTAAGCCATTAAATAAGTTAGCTATGATTTTTAATGGTCTTATTTCAGGGAATTCAACATAAGAGTTTTTAAATCCCCTTTTTTTTCATTTATAGTACAGTCGTTAATATATGATAGTTGATAAATAAATAATCCTTAAATGAACCTGCCATTTTATACTCAATAAATTTTAAAAAAGATAGAAAATTTATACTTACTTAATTTTTATCTGAACTGAGAATTAAGACATTCTAATCTAATCCATTTGCATTTTTCACTTTCTGCTTTAATTTTCTTTATTTTTCCTTAATATATAACATTTTTCTTCACTATTTACTATGCTTGTACTTTGCTTATTTCTAATGACTGCTTTTCTACCTTTTATTTAAATTTAACTTATTACAGTTTGCTCAGCTGACTCAGAGATCAAATACTTTATGTATATGTTTTTGATATTATTCCTTCTACTTTATGGGAGCTATCTATGAAACTGGAAAAATCTAATATTAATCAATAGCTCTATGATTTTAGAACACTACAAATCATAGCTATCATTCTAGAACATCCTACAAAATGCTTATAATGCTTTATTAATAATATTCCCCTTCACCTTTGTTAATTTATTTTTAGCGTTTTAGTCCTACTTGGTCTCTACACTTTCCTAAATTATTCTTCATCCTCATCATGATCATTGCTAATGTCATTATATATTATAAACAACAAAAACATTTGTTAAGAACAGTTTCCCCACCATTTTTTCATTCATTCCATGATTTCCTGCATACTACCACTTACTTCTGGTAGAAATGGCATCTTTATTATTTCTTTTAAGAAGGGTTATATTAGTATCTTTCTTTCATTTGTACTTCCTAATACATCCTTATCAAATGCACTTTGGTTTGACTGGATATAGAATTATTGGCCAGGTCATTTTTTTGAGGACAGTATTTCAATGTCTCATATATTATAGTCGATAAAATGTCAGTCACCCGCTTCTTCCTTTTATGTATGACCTTTTCTCCCGTGAAGCTTTTAAAAGACCTTTCATTGAGTTTGAATTTCTGTACCACCATTTGATGGCTTTGTAGTGGAATTATCTTCTTTATATTGATGAGGATCCAGAGTGCTTCTGCTGGATGAGTAGGCAATTTAAAAAAATATGAAGGTATTTTATTTCTAAATATTATTTCCTCATTATTGATAATGGCCTACCTTCCTGAAAGTCCTATTGTATGCATGATGTATCTTGTCCGTCAATCTCCCAGTCTCTTAAGTTCTCTTTCATATTTTTCATTTCTAAATACCTCTTTGTCAAATCTCAGATCTTTTTCTCAGATCTCTCTCTCTCTCTCTCTCTTTCTTTTTTTTGGAGAGATTTTTGCTATAGGGAGTGTGCACTCACCAGACAGACAGAGAGAGGCAAGAGAGACAGAATGTGAGAAATCCCCTCCCAGGGGGGATGGCCACATCGCAATCCCTTCTCCTCTTGGGATCTTGGGCATGCATGCACATGAGCCTGGCGTGAGTTTTAAGCCACTGGGTCTGGGACGTGAACCACGGTCGACTACATGGGAGTCCAGCGACATAGCCATTATGCTAACTGCTGGTCCCATTCTCAGATCTCTCTTAAATCTACTAATTCTTCCTTAGCTATATAGTCCATCTCTGAGGGTTGTTTTTTTATTAGAATAGTTATTATTAATTTTTAAGATTTTGTCATAGATTACCTGTGCTTACTGAAGAGAGACAGAGAGAGAAGGTGAAAAATCACCCTTCCCTTTGTCAAGTGGGATGGCTACACTGCAGTCACTTCTTCTTTATTCTCTGCTTGGAATGTTGGGTATCCTCTTGACATTTTGGTCATGCACAGACATGTGCCAGGTATGTCTTTGTTTGTTGTGTTTTTGCAACAGGATGTGTGTGTGTTTCTCAAGCTCAAAGTTTGGGACTTGAATGATGAAGTTGACCGTGTGGGATTCAGCACTTTGTCCACCAGGCTACCTGCTGGCCCAAATGATTATATTTTTAATTTTTATAATTTCATTTGCATTTTTCTGGTTAATGGTTTTTTCTACACTGTACTCTTGTGGATTTATAATTTCTTTCTTTTCTTTTTAAAATTTTTATTAGTATTATTTATTATTATTTATACATTCAATCATTATACATCATTTAGTTTGTAGAGAGATTTTACCCAACATGATATACGCCACACAGCACATTAGTTGAAACTGCTATACACGGCATCAGCAACAGGCAACAAACCATATTTGTACAATACGAATGTTTTACTTCTCCATATTTTCCAAAATTTCCCTTCCTGTACTTTCCTTCTCCCACTCTCCTTCTACTTTGTCCCCAGTGTCCATAACAATTTTTGACATTTTTATTCCCTACAATCTTTCAGTCTCTTTTGTATAGTGTAGACAGTCAGTATATGTTAAGTGGAGACATACAACATCTCTCTCATAGTCTGATTTGCTTCACTCAACAATCTATCTTCCATGTTTATGCACTTCCTATCAAATGCCAGGGTCTTGTGTTTTTTTGTTTTGTTTTGTTTTTGTTTTTGTTTTTGTTTTTGTTTTTGTTTTTCAGCTGAATAGTATTCCATTGTGAATAATGCTGCAATAAATATAAAAAAAGCAAGTGCTTTTCTGACTTTCTCCTGTCCTTTGGGTAGATACCCAGGAGTGGAATTGCTGGAACATATGATAGTTCTATCTGAACGTTCTTGAGGAATCTCCATATTGTTCTTCACAGCAACTGGACCAATTTATATTCCCACTAACAATGTTTGACCCTTTCACTGCATCATTGAACACTTGGAACATATTTATTTATGTTGCTTTAAGATACTTTCATTATCTTCAGTTACAAAGTCTTATTCCTTTTAATTTCATCTTTTGAAACAGCTCTATTTGTGCTTGGTGCTTTCCTTTGATATGCAATGTTATCCCTGTGAGTTCCCTCTGAACTGGAAGCAGGATCCAATCCTCTTTAGAGTCTTCTGTTCATCTTTATGGTTTTTAATCCTCCTTTTCTCCTTCCCTCCCTTCTTCTCTCCTTCTCTTCCTCTTTCCTTCTTTCTCCTTCCCTCACATTCTCACTCCTTTTCCTGTTTACACTCACATCTCTATAGGCATTAGGGGATGATGGCTGTGCATCTGGCCAATTCACCATGTTAAACAAAAGTCCCTCATTTCATGAACTGTAAATGCAAATAAAATGTAGCCATCGCATACCTCTGTGCATCTGGCCAATTCACCATGTTAAACAAAAATCCCTCATTTCATGAACTGTAAGTGCAAATAAAATGTAGCCATCGCATACCTCCAAAAAAGGGAGACATTTTTGCTACATCAGTAATACGATAGTGCCAACTTTTTTTTGTGCTAATTCTGAAGTAACTTGCATTCAGGGTTTTGAATGGAACTTTATATTCATCATCACTAATAATTCCACTATCAATGTACTCACTCCAATTTTGAATTATTTTACTTTGTTTTATTATTTTATTTGAAGTGCCCTGCTGCTTGAATTTGGATGTTTTAAGTCTTAACTCAATATTTTAAATAGGAAATTAAGAAAGTCTCAAAGACTTTTTTTCAGAGGAAAAGTCTGAAATTAAATATAGTTTTGTTCCTTAAAAACATTAAGGTTTTTCAAATAAGTCCTTTCTTTGTATATGTGGTAAATGTAAATGCAATAGCTGTTTTTATCACAAAACACACCTTCTTGTGCAAAATTTTCAAATTGGTTTCTGCTGGACTTTAAAAATATCTATTGTCTTTTATCTTCTTATTTTTGATACTTTGCTGAAACTTATTGCTAATTTTAATCATTTATAAAGATTTCCCAGATTTATTTAGATAGATTTTCATGTTATCTGCAATCGCGCAATTGTCCAGATCCTCTACAAAAATCATTTTCTTATTCCTAACTTCAAGCGGAATGCTACACTTGTTAAATCATTGATCAGATATACTTGATAAATGACACTTTCAGTTTCAGAGTGTCATATTTTTTAAATTTGTACCTTAAAGAAATAAGGTTTTATTTTTGACTTTCACATTTTAATAAGAATGTACTGATAACATTTTGGATGTGTCTTGATATAATCAAGATACAATTATATCAATATATAAATTCTTAATTATAAACTTTTAATTTAGCAAATTTAGTTTACAGTTATATTTTGTATACTAATCTTGTTAGTCTTATAAATTGAGCTAGAAAATATGTTTAATTTTTAAAAATTAGCTTATATAGGATTTTCTTTATAATAAGAACTTATTTATGTGCTGGATGGATTTTTGTATGCCTCTGCTTTTTTGCTTTAAGTTTTAAATTTATCAGTAATTCTATCAACTTTTTTGCTATGCTTAATGTTAAAGTATATATTCAATTAACTTAAGAATATTAGCATACAAGAATGTCTCGAGATTATTAAGTAAATTTTAATCATTTTCTTATTGTCTATTTCATTTGGATTTTCTTTTTTTTTTTTTTTTAATTTTGTCAGAGGGTACATGAGCTTGCCAGGGTGAGAGGAAGAGGGAGAGAGAGACAGAGAAAGCAGCTCCCAAGAGGCATGGTCACACTACAGTTTCTTCTCCTCCATCTTTCCCTCATTTTGGGATTTTAGGCACACAGGCACACACATCTGGCATGTTTCTGAAGCCAGTGGGTCAAGGACTGGAACATATAGTGGTCCCATAGGATACAGCTTCCTTATCTACCAGCCCATAGGCTCTCTCCCTTTGGATTATCAAAAGAAAGTGTGATAAATCATTTTATATGATCTATGTTTTTTTTTTAAATCCTTGTGTACTTAAATTTGAATTCCCCCTTTTTTTTTAACTCAGTATTGTTTATTTTTACTTTCTCTCTCTTTTTTTTTTTTAAATGAGACTTGACAAAAGTTTGTCCACTTGGTTTATCTTTTAAAAATTATGTTTTTTATATGAGGTAAAATACACATAACATAAAATTTGCCATTTTAACAAATTTAAATGTACAGTTCAGTGGTATTACATACATTCACACTGCTGACAATCACCATAATCTATCAACAGAATTTTTTTATTTGCCAAAGTGAAATTGTGTACAAGTTAAACATGCACTCTCTACTCCTCCCCACCACCCAGCTATTGATAACTACCATTCTACTTTTTGTCTTTGTGAATTTGAGTGCAGTAAGTACCACATATTAGTGAAATCATAAGAGTATTTGTCATTTTATGGCTGTCTTGTTTTATTAGCATAATATATCCAAAGTCTAGCCACATGGTAGCATGTATCAGAATTTCCTTTCTTTTTAAGGCTGAATAACAGCCTATTTGTATTTATAAATTGATAAACATTAAACATCTTTTTATTTCAGGTGTTTGCCATAGGACACATGCACTCACAGAAGAAAGAAAAATGGAAAACCCTCTATGAGGGATGAATGAACTACATTCCCTTCTCCTTCATTCTCTTCTCAGGATTTTGGGCACATGTGCACTCATGCCTGTCATGATTTTCAAGTTGCCAGGTCCCAGACTAGAATTGTGCTTGGCTATGTGGGAGTCCAGCACCTTAACGACCATGCCACCTATTGGCCTCAGGTTGCTTCTATCTTTTGGTCCTTGTAAATAATGCTGTGAAAATAAAGGCTTACAAATGTCTGTTCAAGTCCATTCCTTCAGTTCTTTTGTGTACACACTCAGAAATACAATTTCTAGTTAATACAATTATTGCATGTTTAATTTTTTTGAGTAATTGCCATACTGTTTTCCACAATGGCAGCAATAATTTACTGTCCCACCAACAATCCACAGGGACCCAATTTCTCCACATCCTCTCTAACACTAGCTATTTCTACTTTGTTTTGTTTGTGTTTCTGTCTTCTTCTTCTTCTTCTTCTTCTTCTTCTTCTTCTTCTTCTTCTTCTTCTTCTTCTTCTTCTTCTTCTTCTTCCTCTTTTTTTTGAGATGTTTTTGCTATAAGGTGTGTGCACTCGACAGAGAGAGACAGAGAGACAGGAAATGAGAAATCACGCCCCTCCCCTCCAGGGAGGATGGCTACACCGCAATCCCTTCTCCTCTCGGGATCTTGGGCACACATGCACGTGTGCCTGGCGTGAGTTTAAGCTGCTAAGTCCAGGACTTGAACTGCAGACAACTAGATAGTAGTCCAGTGACATAGCCATTATGCTAATTGCTGGTCCCATGTTTGTGTTTTTAATAGCCATTCTAATGAGCATGATATAGTATCTCAATGTGATTTTGATATACACTTTCATAAAAATTAGAGATGCTGAACATCTGGCAATGTGCTTGTGGTCTATTTGTGTAACTTCTGTGGAAAAATGTTTATTTGAGTTCTTCATGCACTTTAAAAATCGAATTATTTTTATTAGCATTGAGTTATGAGAATTCCTTATATGTTCTGGATATCTATTCCCTATAAGATCTAATATTTGCAAATATTTTCTCCAATTCCTCAGGTTGCAATTTCATTGTTTGAATGCCCTTTTATGCATGATCATTTTTAATTTTAATGAAGTCTTGCTTGTCTTTTTATTCTTTTGCTGCCTGTATTTTACTGTCATATTGAAGAAATTATCGCCACACCTAAGATAATATAGATTTTCTTTTTTCTACAGTTATCTCTAGGATACTAATCCATTTTAGTTAATTATTTTATACTGTTTAAAGTAAGAATGAAACCTCATTTTTATCATGTGAATTTCCAATTTTCTCATAAACATTAGTTGAAAAGATTGTCCTTTTCACCCTTTAAATGACCTTTACACCCACTGTGAAAAATTATTTAGTTATACATGTGAGGGTTTATTTCTAAGCTGTCCACCATTTTATTTCATAGTCCTATATATCTGTCTTTATGTTAGTATCAGCTGTTTTGGTTACCATACTTTATTAATAAAATTTGAATTTAGAAAGTATGTGACCACTAAGTTTGTACATTTTAAAGATGATTTTTGTTTATCAAAAGTCCCTTGAAATTTCATGTAAAATTTACAATGGATTCTTTTTTCTGAAAAAAAATCACTGTTAGGTGTTTTATAGGGATTCATTAAGTGTACATCACTTTGGGTGGTTTTTTTGTTTGTTTTAATATTAGGTGCTACAATCCATGAACATAGGATAGCTTTCCCTTTATTTGTATCTTCTTCAATTTCTTTCAGCATTATAGCATGTGACAGAATTTCCTTTTTAAGGCAGAATAATATTACACCTTTGGTAATATAGTAAATCATATATACCATATTTTGTTTTTCTATTTGCAGCTGCATTCACTTTTGGAAGTGAATTAACACTTAAGCTGTACTTTCTGGATATTTTTAATAGTGCTGTTGTAAGTATAAATATACAAATATCTTTTTATGACCCCACTTTAAATTCTTCTACATATATACTCAAAAGTAGAATTGCTCATCATATGGTAGTTTTGTGCTTAATTCTTTGAGGGAGCATCAAACTGTCTCCCATAGTTGCCATACCATTTTACATAACCACCAGCAGTAAACCAAGTTAAATTTTCTCCACTTTTCTGTATTTGTTTCTTTGTTTTAATGACTAAACAAATGAGAATTGAAGTAGTATCCCATTGTAGCTTTGACTTGAAATTTACTAATAATTATTTATTTTTATGTGGTTATTTTATCCATTGCTGAAAGTAAAGTGTTAAAGTCTCCAGCTGTTATTGTAGGTCTCTTTTCAATTCTATCAATATTTACTTCACTTCATATATTTTGAAATTGTTATGTTTGGTGCTAATATGTTTGCAAATGTCATAGCTTCTGGGTGAATTGACACTTGTATCATTATATAATGTTCTTCTTTGTGTCTTGGAACAGTTTTGACTTAAAATCTATTTGTGAAATATTAGTTTGCTACCTTTGCTCACTTTTGGTTACTATCTTTCACTTAGAAGTTATGTGTATCCTGAGATCTAAAACAAGTCACTTTTAGACAGTATACAATAATATCATTTTAAAAAAATAATAAAAGTTATTCTGCCTATCTACACCTTTCTATTAGGGAGTTTAATCTATTTACATTTAAACTAATTACTGTCAGGAAATGCCTTATTTTTCCCATTTTGCTATTTATTTCTATATGTCTCATAGTTTTTTATTTTAATCTATTCATTTCTCTCCATTTTTGCCTTCCCTTGTGTTTATTTTATTTTTTTAATTTACATGTTTTGATTCTCTTTTTTCTTTGTAGTTTTCTACAAATATTTAAGATTATATATTACATTCTAAAGTTATAACTCTATAATTTGAATTGATACCAACAGAACTTTGGTACAAAACTATGCACAAAAACATTACTTCTATATATTCCTGTTTCTTTCATGTTTTGTTATTAATGCTAATTTTTTATCTTTTTTTTTTCAGGTTTTTGTCATAGCTCATTTGTTCTCACAAGAGAGGGATAGGGGAAGAGAAGAAAGTGAGAAGTCACCTCATGAAGGGAATAGCCATGCTGCAATCACTTTTGCTTCATTCTCCTCTCAGGATTTTGGGCATGCACACACATACACCTGGTGTGACCTTCAAACTGCCATATCTAGGACTTGAACCATGATCAGCCATGTGGGAGTCCAACACCTTAACCACTATATCATCTTCTGGCCCCTTATGCTAAAATTTGAATCCTTATATATTATGACATATTAAGATAATTTTTTATTATTTTATGCATTTTTCCTTTTAATTCTGCAGAAATGAAAAATAAAATTATAAATCAACGTTACAATAATACTGTTCTCCATTGCTTTGAAATCTTTATATGGCTATAAGGTACTTTCTATCATCCTTTTATTTCAATCTAAAGGACTCCCTTTAGAACTTCATTATGGGGCAAGTACAGCAATAATAAATTTCATCAGCTTTTCTTTATCTATGCATCAGTGGTGACTTCCGAATATTCATTTTGGTACTTTACATGGGCCTTGTTTTCTCCTGTATCTTTGTATGCTACGTGATTTTGTTATTATTGAAAACTGAGCATTCAAAAAAATCAGTCACCTGTCCCAGCATCTACAGACTGCTCTATACTGGTATAGTTGTTTACTAATTATCTGGGCTTGTTCTGAGCATTGGAATCAGCATACTGTGAAAACTTAGGGTCTTTTTAGGTTTTCTGAACATCAACTTTCCTGGGCCTCCATGTGGCTCTCTCAATTCTCCCACACACAATGCTACATATGAATGTCTTATTTACTGAAGTAATCTCACTCCAACTTCCTGGGAACTCAATAAATTTTATGCCCCAGACATCTGAAAATCTGAACTTTAGTAAGTGGTGCCTGTCACTTGTACCACTGTTTCCAGACTGAGATCTGAGAGTTATGCCATTTTTTTCCTACCTGACCTCTTAGGTGAAATAGAGACCAGTTTTTTTCATTTTGTTTTCCTTTTCATTTGCTTGTTTTTAAGAGAAGAAGAAGCTTTATTCCTTATCCAAGGTGCCACATGGAATTAATTTGCATATTAGATAAACAGGGGCATTTACAAGAGTGGGGGTCAAATCACTGTCACACACGTCACACTTCCATACAATTTTCAAGTAAGGAGTCGTTCTTGCTCTAGACACACACACAGCTGTGTAACCAAGGGCAAATTAAGTCACTTAAGATCTATTACCCCCCACCCAACCCCGAATGGAAACAAGTCATGTGTTGTAAACATTTCTGCAGTGTCAGTCACACATACCCAAACCTGGGAACACAGACCATCCCAGAGAAAGCACTGTTTGCTAGGTCAAATAACATCAGTAGGGCCTCCTACACAGCTCGTAAACTTCTCCCTTCACGTTACTTCCCCTATCCTCCATGTCAGTGCCACTTTAGGGACTTTTCCACAACTTGTGAAGAGCCAGGGGACACAGTGAGTAAACATTCCTAGAGGCAGGATGCCACACACGTGCCCCCTCTGCTCTCATTCAACAGGCCAGTTTTTTATCCTACTCTCGTCTTCTGCCCACTCTCTCTGATGAAGCCCCAGATAATCACAACCTGTCCCACCCAGAATCTGCGGCAAAAGCCAGAGACCAGTTTTTCAGCTCCATCAGTCAATTTATAACATTGCAAATAAAGTACCTTTTTATCCCTGTGATTCGAGATAGGGATTTGGAACTGAGCCACCAACTCTTCCAGGTAAGCATGAGTTGCACTGGGAAAGGTGTTGTGGCAAAGACAAGTGAAAGCACCACAACATTTTTTAATATTCCATTATTTTGAAGGTATTTTAAAAATTGGACATATTCTTAATTACTGTAATCTTTTTCTTTCTTCCATAGTTTCTGTAAAATTACTTCAGTTCATCTCTAGGTGTTTTATACTTTTGTTAGGTTTTGTTTGTTTGTTTGTGCATTTTTATGTTTCCATGGAGGTAAGGGCCTGGAGCTTCCTACTAATCAATTACTGACATCATTCCTTTTCTTTATAAATTTATTATTAGAACTTTTTAGACCAGTACTAGTCTAGGTAAGTACTAACATTCCAAATTAATTTAGCTAAAGCACATGTTTTGTTTTTTTTCCCAAAATTTGTGTTAAATGTTCAAAAACAAAGCAATTGTTTTGCTTTGAGAAAGAAATTACAACGAATGAACTTGAAGATGGGGTATATTTACTCTTCTCTATGTTACTCTGGTTAACCAGGTGGAAGACTGACCAGTGATAAACAAAGGCGTAAGGATCCTGGTTAAAGTCGAACTATGGTTCTTGCAGGATATGGTGAAAGGAGAACTCTCTTACACTGCTGGTGGGAATGTAATTGGTCCAGCCACTAGAGAAAAAATTTTGGAGATTCCTCAAAAATCTACAAATAGAACTACCATATGACCCAACAATCCCACTCCTTGGTGTCTACCCAAAGGACAAAAGAATCCTTAGTCAGAAAAGTGATTGCACATCAATGTTTATTTTGGCATTATTCACAACTGGTAAGACATGGAACGAAACCAAATGCCCATGAACAGATGAATGGATTGAAAAACTGTGGCACATATAATCTATGGAATACTACTGAGCCTTAAAAAAAAAAAAAAAAAAAAAAACCAAGTCCCCGGCTTTTGACAGCAAGTGGATGAAGATGGAAGATTTACTGCTGAATGAAGCAAGCCAAGGTTATGAAGAAGAGACATTGTATGTCTCCACTTAATATATACCGAGTGTCCACACTCTATGACCGAAACTGAATGACTAAAGGATATAAAAACATAGTAAATGGTTGTGAATACCAGATACAGTGTGGGAAGAGGGTGGGTGAAAGAGTAGAGTTTGAGGAAGGACATTAAAGAGAAAAATAGAGAGACAAAGCATTTATGGGACAAAGAAATGGGTTATTATCTGTTGAAGATAACCTCACAGTATTGTCAACTGGACTGCATATGTTGGAATATTCACTTTGCAAGCTAAATAACGGGACTGAATGTATAAAAGAAATTGAAATTTTAAAAAATTGAACTATGATTTGCAATGAAACATGTTACTTAAATGCAAAATGACCAACCAAGATTAAAAATCCTTAAAATGATCAAGGCTCAAATTATGCCAGAAAAATAACAACTAGCGAAGTAAGGTAAGAGTTGCTAATGAAAGTTTTAAAAGAAACAGCAAAGTTATAGAGCAAGAAAGCTTGGAAGAGGATTCAAGTTAACTGTAAGGCCTGGGTTAAAAAATAATTGTTCAAGATTAATGCCGGTAAAGGCAAGACTTTATTGAATCATCTCTTTTACACAGAATGAATGCATGTTGGGTCATGGGTTGAAGTATAGCTTATATAAACTGTCCAAAACTAGGCTGGCAAGAAGAAATAAGGAAAGGAAACAAACTGTGCGTTTTATTTTGACGAGCAGCTGAAAGAAATTCACTTACTGGAAAGGTTGCACACTGTTTTATTTCTTCCAGATTTAGGTAGAACCAAATTTTAGGTTAATTTTCTCATTATGAAGGACCTATATTTATTTTTTTAAATTGTAATATACATAGTCTGTCCTGGCTTTTCATTATGATATGTAGTGTATTATATTTTATCAACACAGTTTTGCTGGTACCAGTTGCAGAATTTTTTTCCTGTGTGTTTCTGGGTTAGAATTGACAAAAATAGAGACTTGCAAGACATTTAGAAGATGAATATAAATGTCATTCTCATTAGTTGCAGAGCTGCTAGAGAGTTCTAGCTGGTCTTCTTTCTCCATCAGCCATACATTAAACTTTTCTACCAACTTGTCAGTGCAGTTGACCAATGATAGACTCAGGCTTACTATCATATTCTTGCTGGCAAACATATAGAATAAATAGCTATGCAGAGGGAACAAATTTTCCTAGATTTTTCATTGTGCTCCAACTCTCACAGCTGCACATGCAAGGCATCCCCAGAGAACTCTTTGTGTTCCAAAATTTAGTCCCATTCCAGTGCTCTAAAAGGGCTTGGTTGACCAATGATAGACTCAGGCTTACTATCATATTCTTGCTGGCAAACATATAGAATAAATAGCTATGCAGAGGGAACAAATTTTCCTAGATTTTTCATTGTGATCCAACTCTCACAGCTGCACATGCAAGGCATCCCCCAGAGAACTCTTTGTGTTCTGAAATTTAGTCCCATTCCAGTGCTCTAGAAGGGCTTGTTAGTGACATTATACAGATTTTTGAGTTCCCTCTATAGATACTTACCTCCCTAGCTTGCTAACAATTGTGTAGAATCTTATTCCTATAGTGAATCTGTTATTACATAATATCCCCAGTAATTTGCCTCTTTAATCCAATATTGGCTCATATATATTTCTTTTTAATATTGGCTTATGTATGTTTTCTTTAACAATAGCCTACCATTATTCAATAGCATGACAGAATGGATAATTGGAAATGGCTTGATCTTACAAATAAACAATGATTATTGTATGAGAAAATAGTAGAGTAAAAAGGCTTCAGTTATAAACAAGGACATTTTCTCCCTCTTTTACTAAGTCTCCTTGAACACATTTTTCAAATACTATGAGTTTATCTTTGACTGTTCCAAACAGACAGAAACATACAAAGTTAATCTCAACCAAAACCTCAACAGTGGTGTTTATATGTTATATATGGGAAACAATTTATTTTTCTCACACTCTAAAGTATATAGTTCTTCCAGTTTCCCAAATACATGTTTACCAACAAATGCTCTGATTTGAGTGATTATGACTGAGAAGAATGAAAGCCTATTGCTTTCCAACACTGAATACTTGATAGCTGACTATAGTTTTCCCAGGCAAAATGAAAACTGAGAAATTATTTATATTTTTGGGGACCAGCAGTTGGAGTAATGGTTATGTTGCTGGATTCCCAGGGAGCTGACCACAGTTTGAGTCCCGGACTCAGTGGCTTAAACTCACGCTGGGTGCATGTGCATGTGTGCCCAAGGTCCCAAAAGGAAAATGGAGGAGAAGGGATTATGGGGATTATTTCTTGCTTTCTGTCTCTCTGTCTCTCTCTGTCTTTCTGGCGAGCATATGCACCCTATAGCAAAAACCTCTTAAAAAAAAGGAAATTATTTAGATTTTTGACTTTCAATGGTCAACATACTAAGAACTTGTAAGAGCTATAACATGTTTCTATAGCATATTTATAAAGTATATACACTTCATACCTAGTATGAGTCAATAAAACCTCAGTAAAGACAACTAAACTCATTGAATAATACAGCCATTAAAATATTAAACAATTCTACCATTGGAATCAGTGGACAAGTGGTGGTGTTACTAGGGTAGTAGCGGTAGTAGTAGCAGCAGCCAGTTTTCACTGAACACTCACAATTTATAGCAATGTCTCTATTGCCTTATGCATATCAATTAATTCACTTCTTACAACTCGGAGTTGAATACTTTATTGACCTATTTATTGGTCATTAAAATAATTGTCCAGGGCCACACAACTGGTAAATGGAAAACCTTAAATCCTATGTTTATAATAACTGCACTAGAGCACTTCTCAGTTCACTATGAGAAAAAATAAAGATCTTCACTGCTCTCTCATTGCTACTAGCAAGCAAGAAAGAAGAAAGACTAATGAACATGTATGATCCAAAATTTAAAAAAATGCTTAAGTAAATTATGAACTAATAATATAGTTGAATATTATCAGACTTTTAAAATTATTCTGTGAATAGCTTATAATTTAATGGAGAAGTGCCTGGGGCACAATGTTAAGTAAAATTTGTATATGCTTGGGCTGGCAGGTAGCACGTAAGTTAATGCAGCTAGATCCCCCATGGCTGACTGCATGGTTCAAGGGTGCATCTCTCTCTCTGTTTCTCTCTAATAAAAGAAAGAAAGAAACTTAAAAAAAAATAAAACTTATGTCTAAAAATTTCTAGATACAAAAATCCAAAACAATAATCTTAAAGAGTCTCAATAAACTCAAGATACACAGACAACCAAATAATTCATGAACAAAATGAGAGTTTCAACAAGAAGATAGAAATTATGGGATCCAAAAAATAAATTTTGTACCTAAAAGCATAGAATAATTGAATTGTAAATTTCACTAGATTGTTTCAATGGCAGCCTTAATTCAGTAGAAGAAAGAATTAGTGAACGTTAAGACAAGCTACTTGAAATTGACTTAGAGGAACAGAAAGAAAAAAAAAATGAAGAAACCTTACAGGACTTATGGAACTCTATCAAGTGGATTGATATTTTAAAAGAAATAGAAAATGAACAATGCATAGACATTATTTGAAAAATAATGGTAAAAAAATTTTCCAATTTTGAGAAAGCAAATAGACATCAAAATTTTAAAAATTCAATTAATTATAATTATAATTAAGCTTTCCAGAGCTACCCAGAGATACATTTATTCAACATGTGAAAAGTCAAAGAGAGAACCTTGAAAGTAACAAGAGAAAAATATCTCATAATATACAAGGGATTTTTATAATATTATCAGTAAATTTCTCAGCAGGTACATTAAAATGCCAGAATGAAGTCAGATAATATATTCAAAGTAATGAAAGAAAGAAAAAAAATCTACCAAAGAGACCATTTTCAATAATAAAGTAGAAAAAATAAAAAGAAAGAATGGGATCATTTTATATAAACATATGTTGAGGGCATTTATCACCATTAGACCTGCTTTACCAGAAATACTGAAAGGAATCCTTTGGACTGAAAAGAAAAAGATGCTAGACAGCAACAGAAAAAAAAAAAAAAAAAAAAAAACCTGTTTGTTTCACACACAAAAAAAAAAAAAAAAAAAAAAAATCTGCTTGTTGTCTCTATGCCCAGCAAAGAATGTAAATGGCAGTTCATGCTGATAGATGGAATAACTTTCCTACATCTTGCTCAGCATATTTTAAGAGGACAAAAGTCATAGCTACCTGCTTTTCCCTGGGGAGGTTTTAATAGAAGCTCTCAAAATATCTGATGGAACTAAGTAATGAGAGTGCTCTCCTATATGAGGACAATCCAAGAAAATCAGGAGATGTACTTATTTTATTTCATGTGCATACACCAACACAGAGAGAAAGAAAGAAAAAGAAAGAAGAAAGAAAGAAAGAAAGAAAGAAAGAAGAAAAGAAAAGAAAAAAAGAAAAGAAAAGAAAGAAGAAAGAAAGAGAGAGAGAGAGAGAAAGGAAGAAAGAAAGAAAAAGAGAAAAAGAGAGAGAAAGAAAGAAAAAATTAGGTAATAATATCTAAACAGAGAAGAAAAAAACTCAAGACTAACCTTATAGTATTTACCTGAATAAGATAACTCTTATAAGATGCTCATCAAGAACAAGAAAAAATTCAGAATTTCAACAAAGAGAAAGAAAATATTCAAAAGTATAAAAAATGGAGTTGAAGAGTGTGCACTGAAATATTTGTTACAGAAGTTTAACAACAGACTAAATCAAACAGAGGAAACTATCAGCAAACTCAATGACAGATTATTGAATATAATTTAGAAGAGCATAAAAACAAAAGGCTTAAATGAGACCATAGAAATCTTCGGGGAATTGTGGGACATCATGAAAGTGAAAATATATACATTCTGGAACCCAAAAGAAGAAGAGAGGAAGAAAATATTACTCAAAGAAATAAGGTTAAAACTTACCAAATCTGTAGAAGTAAATATATATCCAGATCCCAGAAGCCCAAAGGACCCCAAATGAGACAAACCAAATAAATGCACACTGAGACACATTTAATAAAAATGTCAAAAATAAAAGACAGATAATTTGGAAAAACAGCACAAAAAATGTGACATCATATACAAGAGAACCTCAATCGGATTATAAGACAATATGCCAACAGAAACATCGCAGGTCAGAGGAGTGAAATGATATATTCAAAGTACTAAAAGACATAATAAAACTGACAATATCGAATATTATATCTGGCAAAACTCTTTTAAAACTAAAGAAGGGATAACGATTTTCCCAGTCAAAGAAAAACTGAAAGACCTTATCACAACTAAAATAGACTTTCGAGAAATGCAAAAGGGAGTTTTTCAAATTGTAATAATCAGATGGTAAACAGTAATACAACAATACACTGAAAGTATGAAAGTCAGTGGTAAAGGTATATGTAAACAAATACAGAATACTGTATTACTATAATGGGAATGAATAAATCAGTTCTAGTATAAAAGTTAAAAGACAAAAGTATTAAAAATAACTGTAACTAAAATATGTTAAAACATGTACAATATGAAAAGGTATAAATTGGCAACCTATGCTGTTGTGGGAATGTAAAATGATGCATCGCTACCAAAGATAGAATGGTGATTCCTCAAATCAATTTTAAAATAGAATTTCCACATGATACAGCAATTCCACTTGTATTTATCAAAAAAAAGGAAAAAAAAAAGATCTCTAAGAGACATTTACACATCACATTCATTGTTGTACTATTCACAAAAGCTAATAAAGGCAACTAAATGTCCATTGAGAGATGAATGGATTAGCAAAATGTGGTTGATGATAACACACACACACACACACACACACACACACACACACACATACACACAGATAGACAAACATAGATATACAATTATTATTCAGCCTTGAATCTATTGTTTGAATGGATATTAAGCTCATTAGGCTACATGAAATAAGCCAGTCATGTAAAGACAGCATTGCCTATTTCTACAAGGTATCTTAGTCAAACTTTTAGAAACGGAAACTAGAATGGTGGTTTCTAGGGAATGGGAGGAGAATGAAAGGGGAATTTTTTGCTCAAGGGGTATAGAGTTTAGTTCTGTAAGATGAAATGTTCTACAGATCTGTTGCAAAACAATGTACATATAGCTCACATTAACTGTATTGGCCATATATACGGAATGTCTACACTCTGTGTCAGAAATGGAAAGATTGTAAGGTGTAACAGCATGGAGGGCAACTATGGATACTGGAGACTGTGGGAGGACAGTGGGCAATGCAAGCAGGAGGAAGGGAATCAGAAAAAAAAATGCAAAAAAATTTGATGAACAAAAACTTGGAAAATTATCTATTGATAATATGAATGGTACTGTGTTACTGGACAGATAGGCAGGGTATTCATGCTGGGAAGATTTATTTTGTATGCTCTGGAGTCTAGAGATGTAAAACTAAATGAAAAAATATCTGAAAATAATATTTAAAAAATGATAAGGTATGAAATTTGATGATAGGTGCTTTTTAAAACAATGAAAAAAAAAATAACAGTCAAGAACACCTTGGTGTGGGAACCACCAGTTAGCGTAATGGCTATGTCGCTGGACTCCCACGTAGTCGACCGCGGTTCGTGTCCCAGACCCGGTGGCTTAAAACTCACGCTGGGTGCGTGTGCGTGCGTGCCCAAGATCCCGAGAGGAGAATGGAGGAGAAGGGATTGCGGCGTGACCATCCCCCCTGGGGTGTGGTTCTGGCTTTCTGTCTCTATGTCTCTCTCTGTCTGTCTGGCGAGCGCACGCGCCCCATAGCGAAAATCTTTCAAAAAAAAAGAACACCTTGGAGTGCGCTGAGGTAGGTGAATATGGTGTGAATAGGGACGCAAAGGAAGGAAGTCAGGGAAGAAGAGAGAATAGTCCCATGGAACTGCCTAGAGAAGTTTACAAGCCCATACCTGCTTTCATTTGTGCTGGAGAACAACTGAGTATTTTAAGTAGGTAGGAAAACAATCATTATCCTTTTTCTTTCTTCAGAGGAAAATTTTCTCACAAATCCTCTGTTTCAAAGAACTAAAGATATTGAGAACTTTGCCTGAATGTGGGGGTGAGGCAGGCAGGCACACAGGGCCCAGGCAGTGCCCTCCTTCAGACTGAGGGGAGTAGGCTGTGGGCAACACGCGGTGTCTCTATGAATTGCAGAAAGTCAATAGGGGCTTGATCTAGAAGAAAGTTCCACACATCCTCAGTCAGCTGCCCCACTGCAACTGGTACTGGACTATTTTTTAAAGGCTAATAATTTAAGAAAAATTTAATTAGGATCCTTAAAAACCAGTAAAGGAGAACATTGTTGCAGTTGTGGTTTTATAATCATTAAGAACAAAGATAAATAGCAGTATGTTTTTCCTTCAAAATAACACGTTGTATATAAATAACTTTATCATATTATATTAAAACACAAATAATAGGGCCAGCAGATGGTGTGGCATTTAAGGCACTGGGTCCCACATGACTAACTCTGCAGTTCAAGTCCTGGACCCAGTAGCTTAAAATATGCCAGGCATGTGGATGTGCACTCAAAATCCCTAGAGGAGAAAGGAGGGTATGGAATTGAAGCATGGCCATCCTCTCTGGGGAGATATTTCTCACTTTCCTTCTCCCTTTGCCTCTTTGCCTCTCTCTCTAGTGAGGGTCTATGCCCTATAGCAAAAATTTTTTAAAAAATAGACATTTTTGTTTCTTATACTTTTGTTGTTCACGCCTAACTAATATAATTTTGCTATTATGACCCAAAATATTGTTTAAAATAGAATTTTTTAAAGGCCACTCACAACAAACATTCTGATCTAGAATGCCACATTCTGCACTGGCCCCACTGGGTTCACTATAATCCACTCGAAGTCAACATAGCTATTGTCCTAAAGTTCCGTTATCATTTTACTCCATCCTCTTTTCCTTTCTTAATTCTCTGCCTGTCACTGGGGACCTAACATTTATCTGGACAATTATTTTTCAAAAATCCAAGATAAAGAGGTAGATGTTTTACTTTTTCATACAAAAATGTATATAACCTAACTTTCTTACCCTTAGGTACCATGAGACTCCCTCATTGAGCTCAAAGTTAGCATTAACACTTGTAACGGTCAGAAATACAAAAAATAAACATCGACGCTTGTGATCTCAATGTGAACTTTCACTGTTTCTATGATTAGCACAAACTTAAGCTTCCTAATATTCAGTGCTTCCACTGGCAAATGGTTACAAGAATCTTTGCCCTTCCTTCCTTCCTGATCAGAGGATTCTAGGTGGTAATATGTTATAGACTGAATGTTTGTGTACCCCCACATTCATATGATGAAGTCCTAACTCCCAGTATGACTTCATCTGGAAATATACTCTCTAAAAGAGTAATTAAGGTTAAATGAGATCATAATGTAATAGGGATCCTAATATAATAGGTTTAATGTTCTTATAAGAAGAAACACCAGAGAACTAACACACTTATTCACTCTCAAAGTTCTCTCTCTTTCTCTTTCTTCCTCCTGTGTGAGAAATTGCTCACCTGTCCAATGCCAGAACATGGATAGAGAGACACGAGGGTATAGGGACACGATACCTTAATGACAGTCTTACAAGATCAGGTGTGTGAGGGGCAGGAACACCTTAAACAGTTGCAACCAGCAATTCATTCCCTGTTATTCACCGGCTGAGTACTATAGGGTGTACAATTTTCCTGGACATCACCTAAGTGATGTTATCATTCCCTCGAAAGGGTTTTATTGTCCCCTTTCTTCTCTTGTCTGTTGGAAAGGCATAGACTCAGGATAAGTCAGTGAAAATGGCCCACCAAACATCCTGAGGAGGGAGGAGGGAAAACAACTAAGAAGTAAAAAGAACCAAAGGGCTGGGATCAGCTGCCATCTTGAGAAGTCATTATTTTTTCTTGGGTTGTCAAATCTGCAATCTGGTTAATCAACTTTTGTTAAGTTATTCTTGAAAATGGATCATTTAGGCTATTTTCTAATACCTGTGTGTACACAGAAGGAAGTCCATAAGAAGTCACAGTGAGAAGGCAACCATCTGCTAGCCAGAAAGAGGCCTCACAAGAAAATGACCATGCTCCCACCCTAATCTTAGAATTTCAGCCAACTATGAGAAAATAAATTTCTAATTTTTAAACCAACCAATCAGTAGTATTTTATTATAACACCATGAGTTAACTAATACAAGGGATTTTTGAACTGTTCATGGAAATGTGTATTATGAAAAAAACTATGCATAAAATTCTATTTCTTTCACACCAAAATAAAGTTGTACTTTATTTTCATCTTTTTGAAGTCCTCTCAAACATGGGCAATAATTAATTGCTAACATATGAGGTCCTTTTCAAATAAAAGCTGTTGTTTGTCTAGGAATCTTCTTGTTTGTGATTAAGCAGCCGTCATCAGAATAAAAGTATGTTAGAATACAAGTCCAGCAGCCTCAAAAGTCCAGAGAATAACTTAATTGGAGGTAAATACAAACCCAATCATTTGAACAATACAATTACATTTTATAAACATGTTATAAAAACTTTAGGGAGTGTTCACTGCCTTTCTCATCATTTTCAAGATCACTTTGGTTGATAATATTTACTTTCTGGGTCTCAAAGAATTTTTTTTCCCTGCAACTGCTGGAAATAAATTACTTTCAAGTCCCCAGATTTCAGAAAATGTTAAAACTTAGGGAAAAAAAACTCAATTAGAAAAGCATGATTGAAAAGCACAATTGAAAAACAGTATTTGATAAGGATCCTGGAAGGCACTCTGCCAATTGGAGAAAATGAGTAACCCTTGTCCACTCCTCATGTGAATTTATAGTCTCATTAAAAAGAGGTTTAGGAATAGAAATATTTAATGGATATAGGAATGCAAAGTTCTTCATTTAAAATTATGTATATGGGAATATCCTTAATTTGATTATCTCATACTGCAAGTGTGTTTTGAAAAAAACATATTGTGTGCTGTAGATATTAACAATGATTAAATGTGAATAAAAAATAATTTTTTAAGAGAAGATAAAGCGCACAGAGGAAGTGGTGATCCAATGGATGATCAAGGTGAGGCTGATAGGAGCGTAAGGAAGGGAGGATCAGTCCAGTGAATTCCTAATGGACTTAGCCATCCAGTCTAATTTCTCATCTTACAAAGTAGCTCAACATCTTTTCATTGAATTTCATACATTCTCTGCACTTACTCCTATTTTTACATGTTTAAGGCTATATTATCAGATCATGTTAAAAGTTTGCCTCCTCAATTAGCACACTATAAATTAACTAAAAATGGAAATTAATGGCTTTATTTTTGTAACGTTTGCAATCTAGACATTGTTTGCTAAAAAGCAAAAGTTTAATGAAAACAGAATAAGGAAGAATTTTGAGAAAGGGGCAAAATTAGGTAAATCAGAGAGAGGTCATTTCAAGCATGAGAGAATGGTCTGACTAATGCATAAAGATGGGAGTGTGATATCTTCCACAGAAACTATGTGCTAAAGAGCACCTGGACAAATTGGACAGAAATAAATCAAGGAGGATCTACTAAGTGTCAGTGAACCACAGTTGATCTAGTGTGGTCTTGCAGTGAAACCTACTTGGATAAAGAAATAAGGACTCTTTAGTTTTTGTTATCCTTACATTTTTTTGATAGTTTATTTTTCTATGATAAAGAGAAAGAAAGAAAAGTGAGAGAGAAAGACAGAGATGGACAGGTATCACACCAGGCTTTCCACACCACAATGCACTCCCAACCTCAGTCAGCCTGGATCCCAAGCACACATGAGGGTCCAATATGTATGCAGAGACCTCAGAATGTAAACCCAGGACCTTCCCACTCTGGTCCATCATCATAGAGAGTTGTTACATGATTGCTGAATAGCTTGGATAGCCTCCCCTGCTCCCTTTTAAGATTATTTACTTCTTCCATAAGAGAGAGATAGCGTCTCTTTTAATTTTTATTTTCTTTTTTCCCCTCTTTTATTTATTTATATATTTTACAGTCAATCACTATACACCATTAGAGCCTACAAAATGATTTTTTTTCATCCAGAATACACTATGTATTGGCTCAAAGATATTACCATATTATCATCAAAAGATAATTTTCCATTTTGTGTTTCTTAAATGTTTTAATTCTTTCTTTTTCCCATTGGAAGGCACCATGTCAATGACATTACTTTTTGTTTGAAATGCATCAAACCAAAGTGAAAATAACATAATGTGATTTAAGTCTTTAAATGAAGCGCATCGAATCATTTCTGCATTTCTTACCATCATTTTAATTAACTTCTCACTTTCTCAATCTACAACTGAGGGCAAAGAAGTCTTCATTGACTAGGATCTTAGTTATCTAGCAATATTTGATAATATCAGAGTATCACCTTAGTTCTGGCTGCTATAGCAAATTACCATAGACTGAGAGGCTTCAACAACAGAAATTTATTTCTCATAGTTGTAGAAGCTGGAAGTCCTATGTAAAGTTCCAGCATGGTCAAGCTCTGGTCAAGCTCTGGTGAGGGCCCACTCAATGGCTTGCAGCTGGATACCTTCTTCACTGTGTGTTCACATGGCAGAGAGTGAAAGAAAGGTAGCACGTTTTCCTATGTCTCTATTCAGATGAGCACTAATTCCATCATGAGAACTCTACTTTCTGACCTGCCTTACAGTCTCCAAACACTGTCACATTGAGGATTAGGGTTTCAACTATGAATTTTGGAGAGATGCAAACATTCAGTCAATAACAACTGCCTTTTCTAGGAATTAGACATTGGAACTGAAAGATATTCTGCCTGATGATGGGGATAGTAACACATAATAAACTCAGTCCTATTATAGGCCAAGTTCTACCTCACATATCAATGAACCAGAAAAAGAAAGTAAGACACCTAAGAAAATAATGAAGCAGATTTATAGAGTAAAGCAAAGAAGACTCATGTAAAAAATATTGCTTATTACCCAGTTTTTGCTTCATTTCTGAGGCTGGGTTATATCCCTGCTTATGTCTATCTGAGATAATGCTATATATCATTGTAAGTTCCCTCTGTTTTCTTTTTAATTGTTCTAGCTTATGTTGTATCATATTATTTGCAACTAATTAGTTATGCAAAAATTATAGAGAATATGTGGTTGGATTTTTACTCAGAACACAAAAGTATTGAGGGCCTGAGATATGAAGTTATTATACACACATAATTTTGGCAAAATAATATTTGAAATAACTAATTTGACAGGGAAATGACATATGCATTTTGCAGCATATGTTACACAAGAGTAGGATTGGAAGGGAGGCTCTATCACTTTTACATTTGCTTATTTGATATGAAAGAATTTGTAATAGTACATGAACCATTAGTGTTACATTTTTTTCCTCTGGACTTATTTCTTTCCAATTGGTAAGACTGTATGAGTAAGTACTCTCAGTTAATAACATGCCCATGGACGTGTGCCTCTAAGGACTTGGAGATTACTTTGAGGCCAACACATTTGGGAAGTAATAGGACTGCCACAATTTAATAATAAGCAGCTTTGAGGCACAAAGTGTCAAATAAAACATTGATTCTCATAATAGTAAGTCATAAGGGCAAGTCTCATAACCAATGTTTAACTGTAAAGCAAATAACTCATGTTAGTTGAGAGAAGATTGATTATAAAAATGGAAGCTCACATGGTTACCAAGTTTAGGAGAAGAAAAAAAAGAAGGAATAATGTCTGAAATTCCAAATGAGCTTTAAGTGCATGTATATGTTCACATGCATGCACACACACAGGTATGTGCATGTATGTTAGCTATAGAAGTTTGTAAAATATGCATCAATGGTAGCACTTTTATAATTTACTGACAGATATCTAAATGGATATGTTGAGTAGTGGTTGAGTGCACAATTAAGTGGGGTAAATCTATGCTGGAGAGGTAAATTGAAGCCATCAGAACACTGTAGAATGTATATGTATTTATAGCTCTGAGACTGCATGAGATCCCCAAAGGGAATGAAGACAAGAATAGTTCAAATGCTAAGTCCTGGTGAACTTTATATTTTTGAGATTGAGAAAATGATAAATAAAAATTAAATTCTGTGGCCTGGATTGTGATATAGAGGTAAACACAACATTCTGAAAGGCTGACCCCATGGGAAGATTCCAGATTCATATCCTAATTAGTTATGCAAAAATTATAGAGAATATGTGGTTGGATTTTTACTCAGAACACAAAAGTATTGAGAGCCTGAGATATGAAGTTATTATACACACATAATTTTGGCAAAATAATATTTGAAATAACTAATTTGACAGGGAAATGACATATGCATTTTGCAGCATATGTTACACAAGAGTAGGATTGGAAGGGAGGCTCTATCACTTTTACATTTGCTTATTTGATATGAAAGAATTTGTAATAGTACATGAACCATTAGTGTTACATTTTTTTCCTCTGGACTTATTTCTTTCCAATTGGTAAGACTGTATGAGTAAGTACTCTCAGTTAATAACATGCCCATGGACGTGTGCCTCTAAGGACTTGGAGATTACTTTGAGGCCAACACATTTGGGAAGTAATAGGACTGCCACAATTTAATAATAAGCAGCTTTGAGGCACAAAGTGTCAAATAAAACATTGATTCTCATAATAGTAAGTCATAAGGGCAAGTCTCATAACCAATGTTTAACTGTAAAGCAAATAACTCATGTTAGTTGAGAGAAGATTGATTATAAAAATGGAAGCTCACATGGTTACCAAGTTTAGGAGAAGAAAAAAAAGAAGGAATAATGTCTGAAATTCCAAATGAGCTTTAAGTGCATGTATATGTTCACATGCATGCACACACACAGGTATGTGCATGTATGTTAGCTATAGAAGTTTGTAAAATATGCATCAATGGTAGCACTTTTATAATTTACTGACAGATATCTAAATGGATATGTTGAGTAGTGGTTGAGTGCACAATTAAGTGGGGTAAATCTATGCTGGAGAGGTAAATTGAAGCCATCAGAACACTGTAGAATGTATATGTATTTATAGCTCTGAGACTGCATGAGATCCCCAAAGGGAATGAAGACAAGAATAGTTCAAATGCTAAGTCCTGGTGAACTTTATATTTTTGAGATTGAGAAAATGATAAATAAAAATTAAATTCTGTGGCCTGGATTGTGATATAGAGGTAAACACAACATTCTGAAAGGCTGACCCCATGGGAAGATTCTAGATTCATATCCAGAGACCTCCCTGAGTATACCAGACACACATATGCCCATGACCTGGTGCTACCTGAGGCTGGGGATGGATCATAGCATCAAGATCCTTCTAGGAGTGCTATCTCTCTCTTACAGAAGAAATTTTAAAAACTTAAATTCAATTCTAAGCCAACCCATGACATGGTGGTTAAAGTGACTGAATCTAGCATGGCCAACTGCACGGTTTTAGTCCTGGACACAGCAACTTGAGAAATATGCTGGGTGCTTGTGTGTGCATACACAAAATGCCAAAAAAGACGGGAGATGCTTTCTCACTTTCACTCTGTCTCTCTATGGTGAGCACAAGTGCTCTTGGAAAAAACTTTTTAAAAATGTTTTAATAACATAAAATAGATATGATGATTAAGAATTCATGCATTAACAATGATATTTCCTATTTCAATTGAAAACATTCATGGCTTTGTTGGAATTTTGATATATAATAGAAAAAGGATAACACTAGAATTGATTGTCAATAAATGGCCTTGTTATCCTAAATATCACATGCATTTTAAGGTATTTTTAATATTTTACTTTTCTCTAGCTTTGCTGCTTCAAAGGCCACCAGAATAACTAAAGTAAAACTATTTGTGTACTAAAAATATTTTAGTTGTTCTCTCAGGACCTGAGGAGGAGGTTGAGTTTCTCATTATACTACACTGATGAACTAGTCTTATAGTACACTAGTACACTAGTCTCTCTAATATAGTATACTAATCTCTCTATTCTCTTCCTTCTATCACCTTCCCTGGCAATAGATTTTGACACTTTTCTTTTGGAACTGTGAACTGCTTAATGTTTTCTCTGATATTTCAGTCTCATCTACCAACAGGCTTTCATACATGTGTTTCAACATAGAAAATTATTTTCCACCTGTGCATATTGACACTTCTGGTAACTATTAAGAAGCTTTCTCCACACTCTCTAGTTTGGGTTTGGTGTATTCTCAGTACTCTTCCTGATTTTTTTTTCCTACTCTGTATTGCAGTTACCAGAGTAATGAAGTAAAGAATATGTTCAAGAGAAGAGTGGTTATGGACTATTTGTCCCTAAGGGACATTGTGCAATGCCTGGAGACATTTTTGACTGTCATCACTGGGGAAATGCTATTGACATGTAATGGGTAGAGGCCAAGGATGTGTTTAAGCAACCTCTAACAAAACTTCCCTACAATAAGATGTTTTACACACACACACACACACACACATATATGTATATATATAAAACTGTCATTCATGACAAGATCAAGAAATTCTGCGCTGGAATGAAGAGAGAATCACAAGAAAAAAAGCAGAAAAAGGGCTGATCTTGTGGTCTGGTGGTTAAGGGAGTTTAATCTCACTGGATGACCACACAATATAAGTCCCAGGGACACCAAAATCATGATGGGTATGCATTCATGCATGCCCCCAAATCCTGGCAGGATGGAGACAAGGAGAAGCGACTACAGCATGACCACACCCCATGACGAGTGTGTTTTCTTCCTTCCTCTCTCTCACCCTCTGACTCTCTGGCTCTGTTTCTCTCTGGTGAGTACATGCACCCTCTGGCAAATAAATAAATAAATATTAAAAACAAAACAAAACAGAAAACAGTCCAAGAATGCCTGTCATATGGAGGATGAGGATGTGGTGGGGCAACCCATGGCAAGAAGAATACAATGCTTAAAACAGGGAGAGAAAAGATGAGGAAGATGGAGAAGTGTGACAGTGAGAGGCCTGGATGGGTGAAAATACAATGAGTACTGATCAGATATCTGGGGGAAAGGAAATGATATTTGGAGGTGTTCTATAGGAGCTACTGTGGGAGGTCTGCAGGCTTCATCTTTAAAGGGACACACAGTACAGTTCTACATTGTATTTCAGACTTTTTGAGAAATACTAAAATATTTTAGTTCCTCAGTAAGCAAAGAAGGGTCACAGAGTGTACAGCCACCTCTGTTGAAGTTGTAGGCAGTCACCTGTCAATAATTTCCATGACACTGGGATCTCCCAGAGGGTGGGCCATAGGGTTCTTTGAAATCCTGTCACCTGCATCCAGTGAACAAAGCTGATTAGAAACTCACTTTAGGGCCAGGTAAGTGGAAACTATAAAGTCATCAAAGATGCCATTGTGAAAGACACTCTCCTTCCTTTCTTTCCAGTGACATTTTCCCTGTTTTTTGCTCTTCCAGATCATGCATCTTGCCACACTTCCAGCCTGTTCTTCTCCCTTTTATCCGTTGCCTATTGGGACATACCCACTCAAGGACTCAGTACACCTTCATCATCTAAAGGAAAGTGGTTATAAGTGCTTTAGAAATATCTTATCTACTCATTCTTTGTTAGCTCAGTAGCATAAAATGTCTCTTCTACAATTTTTAACATTTTTATTTCAATGTCAAAAAACAAATTAATGAATTACCAATGTCAATCATTACTAAAGTACACAGGGAAATATTTTGAAAGCAGAAAGATCCTGAAACTATATCTCTTAGATTAATTCTCACTGGGGCTTCCTACAAAGCTGCCTGTAAGACTATGCTATTAAAGGCAGTAATAATATGACATTAGAAGTGATCTGAAAATAACCCTCATAAAATCAGTTTTTCCACGTATTCATGTTTGTCTATATGGGTGCGTGCACATGTGTGTAGTAGATGTGTGTCCAGCCCACTTGAACTACAAGGTACATAATATATAAATGTACACACATACACATAAAAACGTGCATGTGTTCGCTAGCAGTTTGCTTCTAAATTCACATTCTTTTGTGGTTGTGAGTTCAATTAAATCAGTCAAAGCTTTTGAGTTCTGATATGGAAATTCCACTTGCTTGCTGAGATCTAAGAAATGAATTTTGTCTTTCTTAACTTTCATCTTCATCTCTAAAATGGGTGCTTTGTCTATATTCTGTGTAGTTCTTAAAAAGATGATATGATTCAAACCGTCACACAGTGGTAGGTAAGCATTCCACCAAGACCTCTCATCCCCCGGTGGGTGTGACTAGGGTATAAATAGGATATAAATAGGGTCAGGAATGAGAAATAAAATACAGAGAAAAGAGGTGGCTCTGTGACACAGTTGTAGTGCATTGCTCAAGAGAAGCCAGGTCTCACATGGCCACCCCAATACCACCAGGTATTTGCATGAGTACCCAAGGTGCAATAGGCTGGGGGACTGGAGGAAAGGGATCACAGCTCGACCGAATCCTGTAGAGGCTACCTCTCTCTCTCCTCTCTCTCTCTCTCTTTCTCTCTCTCTCTCCTCTCTTTCTCTCTCTCTCTCTCTCATACACACATGTGCACATATTTCTCTCTCTCTCTCTCATGCACACATGTGCACATACGAACTTCCTATTCCCATTTATACAATAGATATGAACTCCAAAGGGTCTGAATATACAGAGATATAGATAATCATACTGACTGCAATATTGTTACATTGATTTTATTTTATAATATAGAAAAGTAGGAACAGGCCCAGCCATGGTGCTGCAGACAATAGGAGGGGCACTTCACAAAGTTGGAGCCATACAGGAAGGCCCTGGGTTTGGTTTGCAGGTATAAGTCAACTCAACCCTGATCCTGGCTAGGCCAGAGGATGATGGAGATTGTGGCATGGCAAGACCCTAATGTGGGTCTCCTTCTCTCTCCCTTTCTCTCCATTTCCCTCAACACTTTAAGAAATAAATTTTGAAAATAAATAAATATTAAACTAAAAACAAAATTGGGAATAACTTTAAAGGTCTAGTAGTAGAAATTTTCATGCTATGCAGAATTTAAAGGGAATGAGTGAGATCTAAACACTTAATGCTCTGTAAAATGGCATCCTTTGGAAAGGAAAAATGTCAGAAAAATCAGAAAGAGATGGTAATACAGATACGATTTCAATTGTTAGCCTGTACTCCTTTAACAAAATGAAGCAAATATTATAAAATATTGATGTTTCTTACATCTTGATAGTATATTTATTGATCCTCATATTTTTCACTGCATTTAGAATCTTCTATGAAGTGTACATAGGTGTATTTGTGAGAGAAAAGAGATGTGAAGAGAAAAAGAGAGGAGAAAAGAGACAAGCATAGCCGGAGAGAGGGGATCAGAATTATTGATTTGAGAGAGAATTTCTATTTGACATTTGCTAAGACTTTTTGGAGACTATTGTTTACTGAGATTTTTACTAATTTAGAAAAGGAAATAGGATTATTAAAAAAAAATTTGCTCTTTTTGCAACTAGATGTTAGTGCAGCAGTAATGCTATTAGACCCATATGGGGAAGGTCCCAGGTTGATGTCTCAGGGCTTCCCTGAGTATATAGGCACGATTGTGATCCAAGCCTGCTGAGAGTTAGGATGAATCACAGCAAGAAGGCTCCACTGGGTGTACCTGTCTCTCTGTCTCCTTCGTGGTCTTCCAAGCCAATAAGTTTAAAATAGAAAGAAAGGAAGAAACCTGCTATTTCTAATCAGTTATTAACTGAATTTAACCCGATTTTCCTCTTTATTTGTCTATATTCCAACACTTTTTTCTTAGTTGTTGAAGTAAAAACACATTCTATTTTCACAAAATTAATTTTTAGGTGCATAATTACTAATAGATATGTTATTTATTTTTATTTCATAACCTTAAATATTGTCTTAGATTTCTGTTTTTGAACATAAGTGATAAGTTTGGTTTAATAGTTAAGAATGATAATTATCATCTTATTTCTTTGTGTTTGGAATTAAATTGTTTGTATTATTCCCTCCAGTCTCCTTCTATCCGTCTATGATTTGCAAGGTTGCCATTACATAAAACCTACTTTGACCTCTTTAAGTTACTTTTCAGCAGACCTGGGATAGTTTTCATACATCCATCTGAGGTTTTTAACATTCCCAATAATTATTTCTTTTCATTGTCAGCATTAAGGAACACTGACTGACAGAGCAATTCCTTGTAACTTATCCTTTATTTTTATGGTACAGTTTTTAAATAACCATGTTAAATCTTCCCTCTACCTCCCTCGTTGCTTATAGCTGTATCCTGAGTTATTTATCCACATAACATACTCACTCTCTACATTTCAGTGGAATTATCACTTTCCCTAAGAAACTTTCCCTTAACCACCTGCTTGAATTAGATTCCTCTACCATTGATCCCCTATTACCCTCATGATTGATTGATATCTTCATTTAATACTGACTTTCCTGAGGATAAAAACCATCTCTCTCTCTCTCTCTCTCTCTCTCTCTCTCTATATATATATATATATATATATATATATATATATCTACATCAAAATAGCAAATAGAAAGAGATAGATGTTAGATAGATAGATAGGTGATAGAAGGTAGAAAGATAGATGGCAGTAGATAAAATGATAAGTAGATAGATACATAGAGAAATGATGAAAGATAGATTAATGATAGTAGGAGAAAGATAATAGATGACAGTAGATAAATACAATGATAATAGAGAGGTGATAAGTAAATAGATAGTCTTTAATCCATCAGCACTAGATACAGTTTTCAAAGTGGGATAGATATTCAAGGAAATCAAGAAAACTGACTTAATAAAAAGTAACTCATCAGCTTTATTAATTTCTCCTAGCACTAATAGGACAAAGTTGGTCTTATTTTCTACTACAGCTACATTTAAAATTCTTGGACTGACATTTCAGCATACTTGACTAATCTTTGTCAATTGACTCTTATGCTTTCACAGACCGCAAATACAACGTGGTAGTGATGGTGAGGGACTACCACCTAAATTCACAGCAAAGTGGAAAGAGATCCAAAGCCATTGTTTAACTCATAAGAGATTCTTTTTGTATGGTAATTAAACTAATACTTAGCATCATAGAATACTGCCTGTTATATTGAGGTCAAAAAAAATTTTTGAGAGATTTTTACTATAGGTGCAGGCACTCACCAGAGAGACAAAGAAAGACAGAGAGACAGAAAGTGAGAAATCACCACCAGAATAAGGGTAACCATGCCACAATCCCTTTTCCTCCATTCTCCTCTTGGGATTTTGGGCATACACTCACATGTACCTGGCATGAGTTCTAAGCCACTGGGTCCAGGACTCAAATCACGGTTGACCACATTGGAGTCTAGTGCCTTAACCACTGTTCCACCTGCTTGTTCCACTAAAGTCAAATTTGTGACACTCAAAAATTTAAATAAAACAAAGCTCGGATGATAAAAGCAGCCCTCAGAAAGCTAACACACTGCATTGTGAAGACATATTCCCAGTTGGACCCTACCCAATGTATGGATTAATGTTTGTATCACATTACTTATTCTTTATATGCATTCATGGCTATTCTAGGGGCACCAAAATTTTGTGTTAATTTCTATAGCAATTCTTTTAAGTTTATTTATGTATTAGGTTTTTGGGAAGGTCACTACATATTTTTCTAAGTTTTTCTATTAAAAAAATGCATCACGACTTTCCTTACAACCATGTATTTCTTCTGTGAACAAGAAAGACAAAGAAGCAGCAACCCTGAAGAGTCTTGACTGTGTGATCCATCCCCACCTACAGCCAGTCCTGGATAATGGGCACACACATGCCCGGCTCTTCAGGGATGTCTCCAAACACTCACTCAGAGCCTTCTCATGTGGATTACTCTCACAGAGCATAATGTTTTACAGCTGTGTTACCATCTTGCCCTTAATTTATGTAGCAATTTTACATCAAATGTTAATATACCAAAAAGAAAAGAGAACTCAGCTGTGAAATATTCTCAACATATGTGATACGTACATCTAATTGGTTAAGATGGTTAAGAATTTATAACAGGACTAAAAGTGGTTAATCATATGGGAAAAGATACACAACTTTATTTACCTAGAAAATAACCAGATAGCATATTTTCTGTATATTTTTTAAATTAGAAGAAAACAAATATGAAGTGTCATCAATAGAAAGATGATCTTATTTATTATTAGACTATCTATATTATTTAGACCAATATTGTCACCAGTTTTCAAAAGGATAGTTAGGAAATTGTTCTAAGTTTTAAGGTGTCTATTCCCTGTTTTTTCTATGAGTGGAGATATGTAGAGATGTTTAGCAAAGCTATCATAAGATAGTAAACCTATGAAATGCAATAACAAAATAATAATTGGATAAATGATGGGAGGGTGCAGTCACTTAATAAATATAATGCTGTCATAAATAAAATCATTTGCTTGTGTTTTTTATTTGAGAAGAAAATATCTATGGAACTTTTTTATATTACATTTAGTCACATGTATCTTTACAGTGAATAACATTTCTTTTTCCAGCATGATTACCATGCATGTTAGTCAAAAAGAAGACATTACTATACACATCAGCAGCAGATAGCTTTTCATTTTTTTGTCAATTAAGCACACATTTTTTTCTTTTTCTTTCCCTGTTCCCTTCTCTCCCTCCCTCCATTACCCACCCACATGATACCCCTATCCTTACTATCTTTAGTGTCTTCCCTGCTACTATACCTTCCAAACATTGTTTCTGCAGAGCACAATCAGTATATATTGAGTGGGGACGTGAAAGTCTGTCTTTCATAGTCTGACTTGCTTCACTTGGCATTAAGTCTTCCATGTTGGCACATATTTTTTTTAAAAAAGTAGATATTTTACTGATAACACATGCTCAGTAGTAACATCCACTTGTTACAAAAATAAAAAAATTTTAAAACTACAATAAAAATAAGCCATATGTTGATTCCGTAATTAGCATTTAGCCTAATACAGTATCATGATATCTGTGTCTCCCCCAGCCCACCCAGTATGGTACAAAGTCCTTTCTAGTATACCAAAGTGATTTCAATACGTTTAGATTTAGTGCTATATCTAATTAAACAACCCACTTTTCATCATCATCTAAATAACTGCATTTTGTCAAGGACTTAAAGATGATCAAAAAACTTTCTCTTTTTCACAATTTTAGAAAAATTCAAGTTTGGATGGAAATGATGGAAAGGCATGTTTTAAAACTGCGGGGAAATGAAAAGGACATTCCATAATTTTCTTCTAAGGAATTCATTGTGCTAATCTCATTTATATTGCAGCTGTGCTATGATAACTGAAGAAAGTATATTATTTAGTTACTCTCCTTGATAAAATAACAGTAACATTGAGCTGAAATTACATTTGAACTAAAATTCAATGAATAAGACTATCTAATGTGTACCTTTTATAAATTCATATGAAGAAGATATATTCCATTTCCTTCCTGAATTATAACTTTGAGATACAGTAAAATAGTTAAATAACTTCCAATCAAGAAATTTGACCTTTATC
>NW_006209541.1:567249-605911 GCF_000334495.1 Tupaia belangeri chinensis | reverse complement strand
TTTCCCTCAGAAGACATAATCCCTAACACACTTAGTTTTTGAAAATTCAGGCAGAAATGGCCAAACTGAAACTCTAACATGTTCTTGACCTATGCTGCCCCTTCCTGCATTTTCACGAGAGGATGATATAATTTATTACTTCTCCTGTGGTGTTTAGAGCTCTTGGCCCACATCTTTGCTATTCATTTGTTCAATCTAGAGTAATCTGTGTTTAATAGAGTACTGGAGCATGTCAGGATGAACAATTAAATATGATCGTTGTCATTGACAACCAACAGTTATTGCTAAAAATGTCCTAGGCTGGAATTGAGCAGTGAGCATTGAGGTGTTTATTTTAAATAAAAGAGAAGTTTAAATGAAGTACCTCTTCCAGATAATGACAATTAAGTGCTGCCATTTGAATGTTGCAGTTCTACCTAAACTAATAGAAATATAGCAGAATGTATTTCTTTTTAGCATCCCCTAGTTGCTGGCACAGGGGAGTAATTATTTACCTGGTCAGGATTTTGATTGAGGGTGTGATGTGTAATTATTCAGCTGGTTTGATGAAACAAGAAGGGCTGGGGGTACCAAGCAATAACTTTTTAAATAGGGCCAGAAGAAATACATCCTTGAAATAGAATAAAAAGAGCACACGATAGCTTCTAATTAAGTGCAGAGAGAATAATAATATTTTAAATACTGAGAAAATAAAATGAGATTTTGTCAGAATATCCATGTGAAAAAAAATCTTCTACATATGTCTCCCTTTTGGTCAAATTATTTATCTAAAGGGCTGTTATATTTATCAGTTCTAATATCCAACACCTGGTACGTGTGTGTGTGTGTATGTATTTGTGTGAATATGCATGCAAGCACACTTACGGAGGTACAAAAGAGTGGGTATGTGGCTACCACCTGGTATAAATAAATAAGTTTCCTCTTATATTTTATGTAAACTGATGAAAAGTGTAGTGGTTATTATTCTAATCCCTCCCATAGGACTGCTAATCAAATTTCCCAATGTGGAAATAGAAATGTTTCAAGATGGAAATTTCTCAAGGTTGACTTGAGAGCAATATCTTCCGGAATTCTCCCCAGATGTTTAGAAACATTTTACTGGGTCCAGAAAAGACAAGCTCTGTCCACAGAGAAACTGGAGAATATTCTCTGATATTGCACACATGGCGCTGGAAGGACAGGTCATAATCTGGGTTTGGCCATGAAAGTGTTTTCGAACCAAAGAGCTAACAGAAAGAGCAATGCATAGGAAATGAAATTGGAGATTAAGCGTCACTTCCTTCCCATTGCCTCAGCTCCTTGCTGAGGTGGATTCTCACACTGAAGGGTAAATGACAAATCTGATTGGGTTATAAAAATCGCACTTTCTAACAGAATATAACCAGGCATCTGTATTTTTATCTAGCCATCACACAGAAAATCCAGTTCTTTTTTTTTTATTAACTTTTAAAATTATTGTTCAAGACATTAAATCGCTATACATCATTTCTATTGTGAAGAGACTTTACCCAGCATGATATTTTGCTAATGTTTATTGGTCTCTCCTTTACTTCCTCTTCTTCTATGGTAAAAGCTATTTCAAGTTTGGCAGAGACCTTTTCATAAATTAGTGAGATTAGACATATAGGTGGGAGAAGGCCCAGCAGGTCTTTGGGCTTCTGTGTGCTGGTTCAGCTTACCAGAGATCTGCATGATGCACATGTATGGCTGCTGTTGGTTCATATTCTTTCATTTGTAAATGTCTCAGCTAGAAAACAGAGGGTTAGGGTTTGGGACAAGACATTGGCCTTTCTGAATGTCCTGCTACAAAAGTGCTTAATGGTCCACATCCTACCCTTCTAACACTTATTATGTCTTTTTTGGAAACTTAAATAGCCTTTCCTGACCAACACAAAGAGGCATAAAGGCTCAAAGTTGATGTTTTCATGATCCAGTCTCCTGGAAGTCAGTTCTGTTAAAAGCAAGTAAAGTAATGCTGTTTTCCACTGTAAGGTGTCCAGTAGTTAGGGAGGTGCCTGAGGAATGCTTTATTTCTTTAATCCACGCTAGATCTTTTTCCAGCATTTTTTCTAGGTAATTCTTCAAACTAATTGTATTTCAGCCTGACTGACTATATGACTGGCTGAATTGCCAGGTAATTCTTTAGCAACTATTTTTGTTACTGATAAGCAAACCAGAATTTTATTTGTTGTACACTATTTCTTTTAGACTTGAGTCCTGGTCCAATCCACCAAACCCAGAGAGCAAGTCCTGAAAATCAGTGAATAGATTTGTATCCCTACTTTTGTATTGTTCTCCAGGTTCCATCTTTCTATAGTGAAGGAAGGGATGGAGTTGTTTTAAATCTATCTTCATAGAGCAAACTAGTAGCATACCTAATCACACACACACACGGAATCCCTTATTCGATGGACCCATATTTATCATGCCTTTTTGAAGAATAGATCAATATGTAAAACTACACATAACCATCCAGTTCTATAGGCCTGATCATGACTATTGATATTTCTTATCAGTTGGTGACTAACATAAGAAGTCCCTATTCTGTCCTCTGGGAAAGCTTCCATTCTGTTTGGAACTCTCATCAGCATTTCCTTTGTATTTCATTTAAAAATACCTTAATGTGGTCAACTCCATAGCTTCATAACCTAGAGATTAAAGGAACCAGATCCCACATGACCAATCATGGGTTCAAATCCCACTTCTGGTGATTTAAAAACATGCTGTGTGTGTGTGAGTGCATGACCAAAATTCTATCAGGATGCCAAGATGGGCAGAAGGAATTACTGTGTGACCATGCCCACTGGGGGATAATTTTTCCTTCTCTCTTTCTCTGTCTCTCTCTCTCTGATATGTACATATGCCTTTTGGCAATTAAAAAATATTACCTTGTTCTAATTCTGAAATCAATTTTAACTATTTTTTAGAGTGAAGAATATATTTTGTTTTAAATAACACCCTAAAATGCTTTTCCTATAGGAGCTATAAAAATATCTGTTGAATAAATGAATAATTGATAGATGGCAAAGCACATAAGTATAGGCCAGTATCAATTACCCCAAGACTGATGACTCCATAATTAGGATTTCTAATTGATATTTTCCACATGCTCTCACTCAAAGCTGGCTTTTACTATTTCAAGTTTAGGAATTTACATATTGAATAAACACCCCTCCCTCAAATTTTAATTGATTATTTACTAGTTTTCTCCACAAATTTCTTTTCTTTTATGCATTACATGAAATACAGTTTGTGTGACAAAGGGGATCTTTCAAGATAAAATAGTAAATTAAAATGCTGACATAATGAGCCAGAGAAATTTAAAAATACATGTAGGAGAAAATAGATCAGATGGTATAAATGAAATTAAGAAAGAAATAACTATATTTTGACATAAGTTTTATATTAATTTTAATGTCCAGTTTCAGCATTTTTCTCCTAAAAGACAAGTTGAGAACTGAATTCAAATTTGAAGTTTACCCTTGGCTTGCTGTAGGGCTTTGAAATGATCTCTTAAATCTCCGGTGCCTTAATCCATAGTAATATTTGTACTTGCTTTCTTTAAAATAATGAGTTTGAATATGTGTGATAATCATTACAACAAACCACATCTTTTTCAGAGCAGGACACAATGTAAAATTCAGTACTTCCCAATGGTTCTTGGCATAAGAGGTGAATATTAGAGTAAAGAGAAAGCACAGTGTAAGCTTCTGTATGTTTTTGACTTATGAGTTTCTTGAACTAAAACTTGAACATACTTTAGGAAACTTCAAGACCAAGTCCAGGTTATATTGTTGAATAGTGAAACTCTGTGTTTGGAGTTGAAGAAGTTGGGTTCTATTTTCAACACATCTATTAATGATGCATTTTGAAATTCTTTAGATTTCCAAATAGTGTTTCAAAAGGTAATTTGGGTTGAAGCTATGAGTAGGCACACACAGCAGAGTGTTTCTTTTCACATCGTTTTCTATTCATCTACAAATGTGTTTGGACTGCAATTTGCCTTTGGAAAATGCATGCAATTTGCTTTGATAAACTGAAAATTCCAGCCTCATGCTGCTCTTTTGGGGAAAATCATGAGGCTCCTACAAGAAAAGGTAAACAGAATTGCAACTTGTCAAAAGTACTAACATTTGAAAAATTAGAATTATAGTAATTGGATATATCTATTTTAAAGGGCTTCCATGAAAATAATCTTCTAACACCATTTAACTCAAAACGTTTTAATATATCAACTCTGGTCTCTGGTTCTACCATGCAGGGCCAAATATATATCCAAGACAGAAGAATAGAGAACTCATGGAGAAAATCTAAGAGAATAAACAGCAGCCAGCACCTGGGAGTTGTGGATGGTGATTCTTGGTAAGGGAGCCCACATGGTGTCTAAACAGTGCCTCTATTTTTGAAAATGGTGCAGAACAAGGTATGACAAACAGGGCAATTGTGTGAACATTTTCTTTCTGTCTCTAACTTTGTTTTACTACTTTTTATTTAGAACTTCCTCTTTAAAAACAGATTTTGAATATATTTTAATGTTAAATGTCTAGTTAATGTTATCAGATATTTAAAATATTTTCACCTTGGTCAAAATTCGGCTATTTTGTTCTAATTATTATTAACTATATCAATTTTTTATATGTGGTACTGAAAAAAGAATTAACACATCCATAAATAAAAATAAAGTATTACTAAGCCATACAGTTTTAGGAGATACTTGATTTTACTAAATAAAACTAGAGCCTTTACATGTTTAGGACTTCTGGTTAAAGAGCATTGAAATAAAGCCAATGTCTATTTTACTTCTTGTTCCATAAAGCTTGCTAAAATCTAAAGCAACAGCAGAATAATTAAGCAGAGACTATAATCTTCATTACAGCAAGGCTATGCCCAACTCTAAATCCACACTTGGAAGAATACATCCCAAATACAGTGATGTTTGGACCAATGTGGTAGGTAGTTGAACAGTGGAACTTAATTCAAAACTTAAACAGGATTAAGATCTCTTTCCAAGGTAGAATGATGGTATTCAGGTAATCACGCAGTAATGCAAAATGGGGGAAGGTATAAAATAAAAGTGAGGAATATCTATATACAGCGCCCCATTTTAGAACAGTAAGAGGTAAAGGAGGGAACACTCCCATTTGTTGTTTTATTGTTCTCACCCTACCTCTGGCTATAAATGAAGTCAGAAAGAAAAACGTAAGGAGCAGAAATCATGAGATCCTAACACAAACAACTTGTGACTAAAAGAATGTTACTGTGAGCCACATGGGTACAATCAATATCTAACATGAGAGGCATGTTCCAGGACAGAGGACTACATTCTCCTCTAATCTTCTGACCTACAATATCTACTTCTAGCTAACTATCCCTTTCTGACACTTTGTCTCCTTGACCAGCTCTAAATCCTCCTGCTAATTCATAGGATATGAAATGTTAGCAGTGAATGGAGAAAATGTTGTGCAGTGGTAAAATGTAATGCTCAGAAGAACAATATTACATGGAAGGGTTTCTGGTTCAAATCCAGAGACCTCCATGAGTAAGATGGGCACATGATTACCCATAATCTGAGTCTACCTAAGGCTGGGAATTGATTGTAGCATCAGAACCTCATTAGGTGCTATCTTTCCTTCCCTCTCTCTATCTCCCTTGGTCATAGAAAAAAAAAATTTAAAACAAAATTAAAACTTTAAAAATCTGTTAACAGTGTTGAATTCTCCTTCATTGGACTGAGATCTTTTTTGCCTTTTAAGATTTTTTCCTTGTATTTTATGTATTGCTTACATTTTTAAGTACAAGTAAATCATACCTTTATATAAAATATCAAAACTAAGAAATCCACATTTTTATAAAATAAAATTTATTAATTAATGATTTAAAGAAGACAGGATTGTTATGACCGAAATGTACATATATACAAACACACACACACACACACACACACACACACACACACAGAAAGACAGAGAGACAGAGATAAACTTCTCTTTTTTATTACAGCTTTGCCAGTGGTGCCTAAGCACTGGTTTCAGTACTCAAATGGCCTGGATCCTCCTTTTTACCCAAATTCTCATTCCTCACACAGAGCTGTCTCCATTTGGATCTGATTCCTGACTAGTAATCACAGAGCTTTGTTTTTGGCATGCATTGTCTCTTGGTCTGTCTGTGGGGTGAAATCTAACCACATAACAGGTGTCTCATTTATTAGGATAAACACGTGTGTCCTCAATAGCACCTGATATACTCCATGTCGGGCATAGGAGACTTGACCATCATCATTTACTGTCATCTTTAGCTCAATACTGAAGAAATTGTTTTGCCATGCCCAAGATCACCTTGCTTGTATCACGACTTGCCTTCATCTCCTCTTAATTCATAGACTTGTGCAATTTTGAGTTTATAGGGAAGGAAGAGAGAGCTAGGTTAACATGATAAGCCCATGGGGAATGCCATGTTTGAGCAGTTCACCTCTCTCCTTCCTCTCAGTACTAGAAACAGCTTCTCTGAGATAGCTCTGACTGCTTGTATTTTGTGGATGAGAAAAGGTCTAAATGAGTTAAATCACTTGCATGAGGAGTCAGTTATTCAGGGTAAGAAACTCTAACTGTGGCTAAAATCCCAAAGGCCTACTGCATTCACACACAGTGCTACTCCACCCAAGAGTCTAACTAACTCTTCATTTTGTCTATCAGGAAATCATGATCCAGAGTGGATTAAAGAAGACTTACACCAAGTTCACATGGCCTGCTAGGGCTGACACTGAATCAAGTCTCTTGAGTCTTGTCCTGGGCCTTTTTTTCACACCCCAACTTGTCAATTTCCCACAGCTGGAAAGCCAAAGTCAATTACTAAGCTTAGCCATCAGAGAACAAGTGGTTTATTGAGTCAGGAGGCTCCCCCAGGGCTGGCATCTGGCCTGTTCCCCTTGGACCTGTGCTCTAACTTTTCTGTCTGTGGACTATGCTTGTTGTCTTGTCTTCACAGTTCCAAAATATAGCAGTCACACATATTACTAGATTCTTTTTTAGAGACTCACTGGAGCTGCCTAAGAATTGGTGACAATTGAAAATTAGCACTCTTTCATAATACACTTTATGAGGAATTAAAAAATCAATCCCAGACTGAATTTGCCACACATGAAGACATTTGCAAGTAAGCATGCAACCTCCATGCTACCCCATGATCCTATACGAGGCTCTGAAGATGCCGTACATGGAAAATTCTTTGAAAACAAACATTACAGTAGTTTCCTGGTATATTTCAGCAAATCATCTCATGGAATAGTGTGACAAATAGCCATCTAAAGCAGCAGCAAGGCACTGTTCATGTCTCAAAATGTCTACATTCTCTCTAATGAAGACACTAGGTTTTTTGTTTTGTTTTGTTTGTAAACCTGAAGGTGAGTGTGCTCACCAGAGAAAAGAAAAGAGAGAGAGGGAGAGAGACTACCCCCAGTGGAGCATTATTATGACATAATCTCTTCTCCATTTCTCCATCCTGTTGCCTGTTGAGGTTTTGGGTGCCCTTGCCTGAGACTTAAGAAATAGGGTACCCCCAGGAGAAGGGCTGTAGACTGAGAAAGGACAGACAAATAAAAGTGTGGGTCAGGCAGCACTGGCATCTCTGATCAAGAATGTCACAGCCCCAAGCTATTCTGTATTCTCTTCTATAGGGGAGGCAAAGCCACATGCTTCAACTGTGGAGCACCTCGTGGTTCTAAATAATCCTCTCCTGGCCTTCTCTGGCTAATGCTCAGGTTTCTTCTATCTGTAAAGTTCAACAGTAGATGATGTCTTTCTTAGAGCTTTCGCATGCCCTGCAGCAAGAGTACAAAGACTCCATTTAAGGTGCTCCCTGCACTTGGGCATGCATGCAGGTGTGCCCAGTGTGATTTTCAAGCTTCTGGTACTGGGATTCAAACTGTGTGCTTGGTTGTGTGGGATCCAACTCCTTCAATCACTAGGTCATGGGACCAGTCCAAGGAAACACTAAATTTTAATGCATGATACTTAAAAGGCAGTGTGGGTCCTCAAAATATTTCACTTATCCCACAAAATATTTTGCCATATCAAATTACCAAAAAAAGTGTTCCAATGGAAGCGCATTTCTAACACTCACCATCCCTAATCAACAACCTTTCTAATATCTGCCAACCTTTCTAAGTTAATTCACATAGCCTTTGATATTATTTGGTGAGCATGGGAGCAGAAGTGTTTGTAGTAACCAGCTCTGGAGTGTGGGTTTTCTGATTAAAGGCTAGCAGATCTTCCTAGTATCCAACTGAGACAAACTAATAGACATACACTCTCTATCATGTGGCTTAGGATGTAGCAGTTTAAAATGAATTTCAGACTTACTGATGCACTAGTTTCCCTGACTTGTGATTACTTTGTTCATGCCTGGTTCTTGTCTGTCATATTCCTGGGACAGTGCTCTCCCCTAACTCACAATACAGATTTGGTCCTCCCTGGACTCTGACCTCAACTCTCTGCATGCTCCTACCTTTTACCAGCCTGTACCCTCTTGGCCTAGGGCCAAGGCTCTGGAGAATTTCTGGATCTGCCTCTGAGACTGTGCCCAGTGATGACACGCGCTACGTATTCTGTGTCTCTCTGGTTGGTCCGAGTACTGAAGCACTGACTTTAGTCAGGTCTCCATATTCCTGTGTTTATGAGGAATAAATCTTCTTTTTGGAGGAGAGATTTTAAGGTTAGGCTGGCTCATCTTTCCCCATAAGATGAGTTTCAGCGAGAGTTCACCTTTCCCACTTCCTCATCACTCCTAAATCTGCCATTACCACCTCCCATGCTCCTTTTTGTACCAGAATTATGAGCACTAGATGTTGTAATCTAGTTGTCACCTTTGACTCTAATTATCAAGATATAGGGAGAAAGGTGTAAGAAGGCACTCAGGATGGGTGAAATCCTGCACCAAATAGCAACCATCCAGTTTTCTAGAAAGAAACTTAAATATAGGGACCAATAGTTGGCGTAATGACTATGTTGCTGGACTCCCATGTAGTCGACCACAGTTCAAGTCCCAGACCCAGTGGCTTAAACTCATACCAGGTGCATGTGTGTGCATGCCCAAGATCCCGAGAGGAGAATGGAAGAGAAGGGATTGTGGCATGGCCATCACCCCTGGGAGAGTGATTTCTCGTTTTTTATCTCTCTGTCTCTGTCTTTCTGGCGAGCACATGAACCCTATAGCAAAAACCTTTCCAAAATATAAATAAATAAAATAAAAATAAAAATAAGAAGAAACTTAAATATCAACAAACAAGGACAGACCACTCTTCAGAACTACCGAGCATCGGAGGTTGAGCTGTGGAATCAGCTAGATAGTCTAGATAAGTGAATGGGCAAGTAAAGAAGAGGCTCAGTCAGCTTTCTGAAGGGGCAGCCTCAACAGAGTCAAGTGGCTTATCTTGCTGCATCAGAGTGAAGCACGGTTTCCTTGAATTTCCCGTTTTTCAAAATATGCGTGCAATCTTTTTTTTTTTTTTCTTGATAGTGTAAGCAAGAGAGAAATATTCTCTACAGGGCTAAGTCATAATGCAGTCTCATTTCTCCAATACTTCAGCTGCCAAGATCCAAGGAACATTCACACACACATAGTATGCTTCCAGGCCAAATAGGCTGGGGATTCAAACTCCAGTTGGCATGTGGTTTCTACCTGCACAGCCTCGCATGCTACCATTTGCACCTGAGAAGCTGGACCTAATCTTGTTTTAGTATGCAAGGTAATTATTCTAGAAATGTTTCTAAATGATTCTATTTTTTTTTTAAAGTGTGCAAATACTGCTGGTGGTCTGCATTCCCTGTTATAGCTGATACATTGGAATTTTTAGACAATATAAGGTCCATGATAAGGATTGAGACATACTAAATATGAGGTGGACTCTTGCTGAAATCTGCATTATGGGGAGAGATTAATCAACTTGCCAAACTAAATTCTCCTTTCGTTAAGCAGTTTAGTGTCTTGTAAGGGAGACAGGGAGACACAGCTACCTGGTTAAAGTTGGTGCTTTACTTCCCTGATCAGACAGAAAGTACCTTGGGCTACATAGCGTGCGCCATCACTGGGCATGAGCAACAGAGGTTGGGATATCTACTAGTCTCTTTACATGGGCAATAAAATATTCTTCTGTAAGACGTCAATTTAAAACTTTTTAGGGACCAGCAGAGGGCGCAATGGTTACATCTCTGGACTCCCACATGGCTGACTGTGACTTGAGTCCTGGACCCAGTCACTTAAAACTCACACCAGGTGTGAGTGTCCGAAATCCTGAGAGGAGAATGAAGGAGAAGGGATTGTGGCATGGCCATCTGCCCTGGACGGTGACTTCTTGCTTTCTGCTCTCTGTCTGTCTCTGTTTCTCTGACAAGTGGATAAGAGCACACACCCTATAACAAAAATCTCTCTCTCAAAAACAAAGAAATAGAAAAACTCTGAAGAGTGTTAGGTGTTTTGTAACAGCAATAACCACTTCTCTAATTCTCTGACCCCAACTGGGTATCCAACAATTCAAGTCATTTCTGAAGCTGTCTAGCTGGAGTGAGCATCTGCTTCCACAAATTAAAGGACCCCACCTCTTGAAGGACTCCACATCGGATCCCAGGTAGTCTCTGGTCACCAAGACTTCCATCCAGCTGGTTATAAATTGTGCGTTTTCATGACTTCCTCCTTAAGTGTGATAATTTGCTAGAATAGCTAAAAAAAAACTCAGGAAAACATTTTATTTATGTTTATTCAGTTATTAAAAAGCATGCAACTTAGGGATAGTCAAATGAAAGAGATGTATAGGACCAAGAGTGGGCAGTGGACAGTATATGGCTTTCCTGGCCTCCCAGCAACCCAAAACATCACCAACCCAAAGTGTCTCTAGATCTCTAGATCACATTTATTGTTCAAGAGTTTTTACAGAGGTAAATCTTCAAAAATTCCACCCTTCATCCTGAAGAACAGTGGGCGGTGTTAAAAGTTCCAGTCTTCTAAATCATTAGTCTTCTGGTGGCCACTCCCATCTTGTTTATCTAAGGAGGGCCCTCTCTATGTTACTCCATCAATGTAAACTCAGGTGTGATAGGTACAACATTATGAATAACAAAAGACATTTCTCAAAGAATTATTTATTTATTATTATTTTTAAAAATTCACCAGAAACTGACAGAGAGAAAGAGGGAAAGTGAGAAAGCAAGCAGCCAGGTCTAGAACTTGAACCACAGTCAACCATGTTGAGTCCAGCATCAAGTCACCTGCAGGTTCAACAAAAGATGTTCTTATCACCAAGGAAATTCCAAGGAACTCAAGAGGGGTAGGCCAGGAACTGGAGACAAAGATTTCTTCTTCCTTTTTCTTTTTTTCTTTTTATATTCTCATTTTATTTATTTATTTATTTATTTATTTATTTATTTATTTTACATTTAATCACTGTATGACTTTATAACACATAAGATGAATTTTCCCAGCGTGACTACACTGCCTATTAGTCCAGTCAGAGATATTACCATAGTTTTTCAATGTCGTATAAATATGCGTACTAGGATTTGAACACAGATGTATTTGAATTTAGGTTTTATCCAAGGATTGACTCACTAACTTAGTTACTTCAAGTATGTTTATTAGGCGCCAGTAAGTAGCATAGTTGTTAAGACACTATACTCTCATGCAGGCAACTGTGGTTCAAATCCCAAATCTAGTTGGTTGAAACTCATATTGGGTATGTTTACATGCATGCCCAAAATCCCAGGAGGAGAGTGGAGAAGGGATTGCAGCATGGCCACCCATCCCCCACCCCCCCGGGGGGTGATATCTCGCTTTCTGTCTCTCTCTGCCTCTCTGATAAGCATATGCATCCTATAGCAAAAATCTCTCTCTCAAAACAAAGTCCATTTGTTAGCATATTTTACAATCAGTAATTACTACCATGTACCTTGCTTTTCATTATCATTCCAGAGAGGTCATTAGGCATTCCTATCATACCTGACTGAGAAGGGAGAGAGAACATGGTAATAAAATCAGCACCCCAATGGTCTGAGCTGGATCTATTCCACATATGGAAAGTTGAAATAGGTCATTTCCATGCCATCCCTTCAATTCAAGCTTTTCTTCTTTTACTCTAGGATATAAAATGAATGGTATTTGGTGAGAAAGAAAAGCAATTCAGAGCAGTCTGTGTAATTCAAGGTCCATTTAAGTTTTCAAAGGCCTGAATAAATAAAAGCCTGAAATTTTGGCTATGACCCACCAAGATTTTGTTTATTTTCCAAAAGGCATGTTTTGATTCACAATAAACAAACTACAAGGATTATAGATTTTAGAATAGGACAGCCTCCTGTTCTTCATCTCAATATTCTCAAGTTTATGATGTAAAGAATTATGTATAATCAATCAGTTGACTACATTATTTTACATGAACCAGTGTACATTCTTGACAAACAGCTTGTAACTTCCCCTTGTAAGCAAGGTATAAGAAGCAACCAAATACAAGAACCAAGGTACAAGAAGAAATGCCATATTAAATGTGATATAATAGACTGACCCTTAAAAATTATTTACGTTTCATTTTCTAACTGACTTTCCTTCACTGCTTACCTTTTAACAAAAAAACTAAACATAGCTTTGCTGAACTTTTACAGGAACTGGTCCTAGAGAGCCCAGCCAGTACCCCAATGTCTATAAGAAGAAGAAAGACAGGAACATGCTGACTTTGATGCAACATGACCACAATTATGAAGAGCTGCTTTGTCACCAAGTCTCTATTTGAATAAGAAAATGATTAACTGAAATTGCCGTTCAGAAGAGTTTGTAGTCCCAGTTCTCACTTTCCTTCTCACTTCCCTTGTCTTCTTTCTCCTTTAAAAATCACTTGTCCCTTTCTGTCTGTGACTTTGGAGAGGACTTTTGAACATTAGTTTATCACCTTCTTCGTAGGTCACCAGTTTCCTTCCATCGACACCAGTTCCTCAAGTATTGGTTTTTGAGTTATGGACAGCCAATTGGATTCAGTTACTGAGCTTGACCTTCAGTTGGTCCTGATGCACCCTCCTCTCAACCTTCTCTTTGTTGTGTGAGTCAGCTCTCTCAGTGCTCTACCATTTGGGTGAGCACATGGGTGGGAAACCACAGTTTACCCCTCTAGATGATTCGTCCTAAACTTTAGTTCAAATTAACTACCTTTATTTCACTTATTATGCCTTCTTCTTTTTAGGTTGATACTGGTTTATTTACTTACTTTACCATGTTAGTCTTCCCCAAACAGTGGAAGGATTCCTAAGAGCTCAGTCACTTGAAAAAAATTAACAATCTTTTCCTTAAAGTGTTGATTATGTGACTAGAGTTTCTGTTCCAGGGCAGAAGACAACTTTAGAAATATAAGGGAAAGCTAACACTGAAATCTGAGTACTGAAACATCAAAGGTGAAATTTTAGTCATCCTCAGGGAACATGTTTTAGGGAAGCCAAGCCTGTTCTGGACATCCAGCTTGGTTCAGCTGAGTAGGAGTGGGAGAATGCCTGTTGAATCCACCCGGTAGAGAAGAGGAGTAAATGGAGTCTCAGAGAATATATAAAGCACATGACAGGAACTCTAGTATCTTCAGAGAACTGAGCAGAGAATTTGATTATGGTGAACGGGATTCTATTCCAGTTCTTCTCATTAACTACAGTGTGACCTTTCACAAGAACTTGTTTTTTTTCTCTGTTCAATAAGCCAAACAGATTAGATAACAATAACAGCTACATTGGTAGAAATAACAGTAAAAATTTACCCATAGCTTTGCATGTATTATCTCATTAAGCTTATTGATAATCATGAATTTATTATGTATCATTCTCCCTATTTTATAAAGGCTTATCTTATTGGCCCAGAATTACACAAATATCCACTACAAATCCACAGTCCTTCCAAACATTTCCACTAAAATCATTTTTTCCCCTGAGTCATTATGCTATTATAGAAAAAACAACATCAATTTGGTAAAATGCATAGCACAGATCTTGTATCTTTGTTAACCACTGTGATTATCAATACAACCTGGAATAATTATCATTAACTAGGTTGTACATTCCACAATGCTAGGGAATATATATATATATATATATATATATATATATTACACATACACACACACACATACATATATATGCATGTATGTATATATACTCCATATACGCATTACATATATATCATTACATAGCATATATATACAATATATATACATTATATATAGTGTGTGTGTGTGTGTATATATATATATAATTATATCTAAATATGTCTTTGGTTAGCCCAGGATAAAAGCAGAGTCTGTACCTTTTAATTTTTTCTTTATTATTATTATTAGTTATACATTCAATCTCTATATATCATTTAGATTTTAAATAAACTTTACCTAGCATGATATATACCTCAGTCCAACCTAGTTGAGAATACTAAACACATCCTCACCAACAGATAATAAGTCATATCTGTATCCCACAAATATCTTACTTCTCTATTTTTTCCTCTAAATTTCCTTTCCTATGCTCTTCTATTCCCATCAATTTTTTGTTCAATTTTTCTTACCCGATGCAATCCAAATAATATCCTGACTCACTCAGTGGCAAAAACACTCAAGTGCTTCTTCATTCCTCAACTGTGCATCTCACTCTATTGTATCTTCCAACAGGCCTATTACCAGGCTCATATTGCTTTTTTCCCCCACAATTTTCCTAGGATCCCTTGTGACTCCAGGGCACAGGACAGCTATGTGTAGGAACAGGGCATGAGACCAATCAAGTGGGCAGATGTACCTTCTTGGAGCTTTTTCACAGTCTAAAATACTTGTGGTAAAGTGTTCCAAATAAAAATTAATTCCCTAAATAATAATAAACATGGGTAGGTATTAATAACTTCTTATGATGAAAAGGCCATTTGTGGTCCATGGTTTGAATTTCTCCCGTAATCATACATTCTGTAGAAGACACAGCAGTCCTAAAATACACTTTCCTTTATACTGATTAAGCAAACACACACAGGTTCTTAAGGAATAATGAGACTTAAACAGTAATGTTCATATTTTCTTTCTGATGATTTCAACAGCCATTATATTGTACGTACATATTTACATTACTAAGAGGCATTTGGGAGATGGTTTTGGAATGTCTACTTTGTTCTTCATTTGTTTATTAGAAAGTGAGAGCAGAGAGAGATGGAAAGAAAAACAGAGGAAAAAAGAGCACCTACACTTTGTGGAGTCATAGAGTCGATGGGAAAATGAATAACTGAATTGCGCCTCTCTCCAATCTATAACCCCTGCATCCACACTTTCTGCCCTATTCTCCCATTGCCCTGAGTGTTCCTAATTTTCAAGTATGCCTGCGCTTTCACCACAAAGACTTGGCACCACTATTCTGCAGTCCATGAGTGTTCTTACTTTTCACCTCCTCAGCTCCCTCCATCCCAGCATACTCCTTCTTGAGACTAACTGCTGATCATTTGGGGCTCCAGGATTTAGTGATCTGTTCCTGTCTGGGTCTCCTTACCTGTGGGCTGAAGAAAGTTTATCTCTACCAGGGATCCATGGGTGTTAGCTGACTCTGGAAGCCATTACCATGTTGCATGCATCCTGAGACCAGTCTGAGCATACCAGACACATGTGTGCTCGTGATCTGAAACTAAGGGTAGATCACAGCATGAAGACCTTCTGGGAGCACTGTCTCTTTGTCTCTGTCTCTGTCTCTCTCTCTCTGAAGAAATTAATTAATCAAAGATTTTTTAAAAAGGATTTTACCTATTTAGTAAATGGCATAAGCTTGCAGGGCCAAAATACGTATTTTGATATAAATGGGCATCAAGCAGAGCTCTCTCTCTGAAGAAATTAATTAATTAAAGATTTTTTAAAAAGGATTTTACCTATTTAGTCAATGGCATAAGCTTGCAAGGCCAAAATACATATTTTAATATAAATGGGCATCAAGCAGACAGGAGGGGTGCTTCAGCATAATGTGGAGCCATGTGGGAAGGCTCCAGAGAATGCCCCTGACCACACCTGCAATCCTGGATGCTGCCAAACTGGGAAACTTCTCTCTGTCTTGGAAATAAGTAAACGAACTTTAAAAAGAAAAGAGTATTAATGGACATCATGAAATCATAACAAAAACCTAGAAAATTTTTCTATTGCTCATTAATAATCTATGCTTGCTGAATTAAGTAGAGGCAAAGTCATAAGATGATTACGATAACATTTAGTGTCCAGTGATGATGGAGAGATAATGTCCCACCATGCTGTACAAGGAGCTGGTTAAATAGATACAACACCATGGTCTTTCCTTGAAAGGGCCATGGGTAACTAACTGCATATTCAGTAAGTATCATCAAGGGCAGGGGCCAGAGAACTGCTATGTGAGGATCCAGGTCACTTAGTCCAGTATGGAAGCATCTGATGCTGGCAACTCTTCAAATTTGTAATGCCGTATAGATGAGACAGGCATGCTCAAAGAGCAGAGCTGAAATCGATAAGAAAATAACCACAACTCACCTATTTGAAAGAAAATGTTTACCACTTTGGCAGTCCCATAGTAGAATGGGCTAGCTTATAAAATTAAGGCTTCACACTATGAAAAATGGGCCTTACTGAAGGCATTTTTCTATATAGCTTAGTCATTGAAGATTTGTTCCCAAGACATAGGAAAACAGCTGAAAATGGCTTTAATGGAGAAGAGGAAGGAGTTGGAGTGAAAAGCACAGGCACACATAAAAAGAGGAACATATTTCTGAGTCCATATTAAAAAAGAAAAGAAAAGAAAAGAAAAAAATGTAAGGAAAGCAGAGTTTAATTTACTGCCCTTTGTTATCTTTCAAATATACTGAGAATCTATTACATACACAAATACATGGGCACTAAAGGAGACACATTAAATAAATTAGTCAGAACACCGTTCTCATAAATTTACAGCCCAATAGAATAAAAGTTTCTTCATAAATAGTGATAATATCATGTACAAAGAGACATAAATGTAGTATACATAAAATCTGCTAAGAATTAGACTGTACATGAAAATGTACAACTCAAACTGTGTTTATCTTATAAAATGAGGAAAAATTAAAGGATTTGAAAACAATTATTTCTAATTTGGACAAAATGTTGAAATCAGAGAAATGAGAAACAAAAATTAAATTATTTTTGTTTTATTTCTCTCATACTATAAACATTATTGAATCTCAGTTCAGGCTGGACACCAAAGAACACATTTTTATAGTTATTCTAAAAATTTCCTCTTTAAAAGTCATTCTTATTTAACTTAAGCCAGACAGGTTATTAAAGAAATAAAAGAAAAAAATTTAAATTTTTTTAAGAACTATGTCAATAATTTATTTTAAATATACAACATTTTCAATGTCTTTAAATGTAAATGAATATTCATAGCATGAATAAGAAACAATAAATAATATTAAGCATTCTTTTTGTGACATGATATACACAGACATATAGAAATACATTTGCTATTAATAAAAAATGCTTGGTGATAGCACCCTTAATGGCTTATTTCTTTGTCAAATGCCCTATAAAACATTGTTTTTATTATACTAAAATATGCACAGCAAAATTTACATTCTAACCATTTTCAGGTATATACCTCAGTAGTATTCAGTACATTCACAATGTTATGCAACTGTAATAAATTTTTTAAAACACTAATTGTTGGAGATTTTATTTGTTTTCAATGTGTTGTTACAAATAATACCACAATAAACATGCCAATAGGTGGAAATACTTCAAATTATTTTGTTATAAATTTTCCTTTACTTAAGTGTACTAAAGTATACATGAATGCCCATTTATGTCTATTTTGGAAACAGTAAGTATTTCTATTATGTTTTCCTTTACATATTTGGCATGAAAAAATAGCAGTATTTCAATACCATATTAATTTACATTTATTTATTTTGAATATTGTTGAAAGTTTGACATTTGTATTCATAATGAATTACTAGGTGCTCGTCTTAGATGTTTTAAATTTATTTTATACTTTCAATGTCTGTACATTACCACAGCTTACTAAATTAATTTTTCCAACATGAATACACTGCATGCCAACCCAATTAATGTTATCATCAGCAGACAATCCTCCATTTCTGTGTTCCTTAAATATGTTGTCTTTCTATTTTTCTTCTTGATTTTTTCCCTCTCTCTCTCCCACCTTCCACCCTCCTCCCACACTGTCTCCAGTATCTGTGATTTTTGACAAAGAGCACCAGTCAATCCAGTGGGAAAAAGAAAACCTCTTTAATAAATGGTGCTGGGAAAACTAGGTATTCACCTGCAGAAATATGAAGCTGGACCCCTATCTCTCACCATAAACAAACAACTCAAAAAGGATCGAAGTTCCAAACCTAAGACCTTAAACTATAAAACTATTGGTGGAAAATACCGGGGAAATGCTTGGAGACATCAGAATAGGCAAAGACTTTTTAAATAAAACCCCCAAAACACAGGCAATAATCTCCAAAATAGACAAGTGGGATTACATCAGATTAAGAAATATCTGCATTGCAAAACAAATAATAATTACTGTGAATCAACAACCCTCAGAATGGTATAATATATTTATAAACTATCCCTCAGATAAAGGACTGATACCAGTATATATAAGGAACTCAAGCACCTTACCTGAAACAAAACAAAACAAAACAAACAAACAAAATAACCAAAAAGAACAACCTAATTAAAAGATGGAAAAATGAGTTGAACAAACAACTCTCTAAGGAAGACATAAACAGTCAAAAAGCATATGAAAAAATGCCCAACATCCCTAATCATATAGGAGATGTAAATCAAAACCACAATGAAATATCACAAAACCCCAGTCAGAATGATGAAGATTAAACAATCAAAAAATGGAAAGTGCTGGTGAGGCTGTGGTGAAAAGGGAACTCTCCTACACTGTTGGATGGAGGAGTCCGACCCAGCGAGGCCCCAGGATCTGTCTGAGCCCCGCCCCCCGACCTTTGTGCTCTGCTTCCAGTCGGATCAACACGTTGGCGAGGCCACTGTTGTGCGCCCCCCGACCTTGGAACAAAGCTTGGGTCACTTAGCATGTCAGCAAGGCTGTTTGCTATTTGCTCCAGAAACTAGCAGCCTTACTGGGAAGCGGACCCCCCCCTCTGACTCCCCAATTTACTACTATAAAAGAATTGCATAGCTCTCCTATACATCCTGAGTGTAGGATAAAATCTTCCAGGAAGTCCCCCCAACCGACTGCTCCCCTTCGCTCTGATCACTTACTATTAATTACAATGCTTTACCTCCGTGGTCATAATAGAGAGTGGGCTGAAGTTCTTTCTAGGAAGTGTCTTCCAAAATAATTTAAAACAAACAATTATTTTACTGTTTGCTTCCTTGATTTAGCTATATAGTGGCTTACATGGGAAAGGTTTGTAATCATTATGTTGATGAATGGTAGTTTGTAAATAAATTTGGAAAATGGTAAGACTCATTCTTGTGATGCTAAAATAGAACATGAGATGAAAAAGAATTGAAGATTAAAAAAAAGATCATGAGGGAGTAAAGATGCTATGACCTGACCAAGAAGAAAAATAAGAACTATCTGAAGTCTTTCCCTGATACTCTCGTAGCAGAACTATTAAATTTAATCTTCTGAAACTGAATAATCAAGTTATCTGCTCACTGGAATCCCTAAGCATGAGACAGCTACTAGATGCTCTGGTTTAAAGGGAATATTCCTAGCATATAGGTATTATTCTCTTCCAGGCTGATTCTACTTTGTTCTTATACAATAATCCTATTCTTGAATCTGCATACACATGAGGCTAAGATTCAAAATGCAAGATTTAAGTTTAAATTATGACAGTAACTTTCCATTATGCTTAATGGTTTTTCTCAATATGTTATCATTTTTCTTACTAAACCTTAAGTTTCTGTTTTTTAATATCTTCCCTTTACAATAAGCATAACCATTGCCCACATTAAAAAAAATCATCTTTCCATAAACACAGGAAATAATCAAGAAAAAAAAGTCAGAGAAAAGAATGATATGCTGCTTTAAAAAGTCTCCTAAATTTCTCTCACCATGTATTTGAAACCAACAAATACCAAGTAATTTAACTATCCTCCTTCATTCTAAAAAATGGCACTAAAATGTCCAGAATAGTTACAGATCTTCTACGAGTAGACAAGAGACAGAGATTTAGTACCTCTATACCTGTAAATCAGCAGGTGAAGGAGTCCGACCCAGTAGGGCTCCAGGATCTGTCTGAGCCCCCTTGTTTCCGGTCGGTTCAGTATGTTGGCAAGGCCGCTACTGTGCGCCCCCCCAACCTAGGATTTTGCTCCAAAAACTGTGGCAGCCTTGCTGGGAAGCGACCCCCCTCTGACTCCCCAATATACTACTATAAAAGAATTACATAGCTCTCTTATACATCCTGAGTATATGATAAAATCTTCCAGGAAGTCCCCCAACTGCTCGCCTTTGCTCTGATCACTTACTATTAATTACTACAATGCTTTATCTCCATGGTCACAATAGAGGGTGGGCTGAAGTTCTTTCTAGGCAAAAATAATCTTGACCTTTGGAAGGCCCTTCAAAATACATTTAAGGTAAACTTAATCCTTTCTTTATGCAAAATAGGATTAGGCCAAAACTGGCCCAGGACACCTCTGCCCTCACCAAGTAAAATAAATAAATATATTAAAATTCCTCAAATTAAGTTTTAGATCCCTACAAAACTGTATAAGTATCATTCTTTATTAAAATCCATAAGAACTAATATCTATTCTTGAGATTTTTCTTTTCTCAGTACCATTCCCAGTAATCACAAGATGGCTGCTGTGCCACATCAGCTAATAATCATCTCTGCTTACCGGAACCGCTTTCCCAAAACTGCATTCCATGGAGACCCACCTACAATTGCAAAACTGCCCTAGACCCACCTTTAATCCAACCCTGAATTGCACTAGACCCACCCTTAATCCAACCCTGAATAAAATCTATGTTCTCTACTGTTAAAAACTTTATGAGCTGTTAATTAAAACACTAGCCCCTCTCCCTTTACTTGCATGTATCACATTTTCAATAAAAAGGCACGATGATTCCTAGCAGTTGTCACTCCTCAGAGAGCAATCTTTGAGGGATGTCCGGCATAAGACGTGCATGAGAAAGCATCGAGGCCTCTGTCTTCTGTTCACCTTCGCTGCCTCCGTCGAGATAACCCACCCACACCGAGGCTGGTCCTCGGCAGTTGGAGGGAATGTCTTAACACACACTTGTGTATGTGTGTACCTGACAAGCATGTATGTGTGTTGCTATTTGTTTAATATGATTTGGTTTGCTAAGATTAATTATAAAAAACTGAGTAGCAGTTAACTTCGAAGAAGAATCTTTGAGTTTAAGTTGTTTTGCTAAGTGTTCTGGGAATACATAATTGAGAGTTTTGGTAACAGTCAGCAAAATTATACTGGTGTGCATCAGTCACATCCTGACCTGAGCATCAGAGGCTCCTTTAACCAGCAACCTCACCTTCAGAGAGGCATGATGGTTCTATTGTTAGAGGAAACTCATCTCAAATAATGTCAAGTAACTGCCTAAGATCACTCAGCCTTTTGTTTTAATTTTGCCATTTTGCCACAGTACATGAGTTTCCGGGGCGGGGGGAAGGGGGCAGGGAGGGGAGTGAGAAAGCACTCCATATGGAGAATGGTGACACCAAAATCTTTTCTCCATTTATCTCTTCTTTTCATATTTTGGGCGTGCATGCACACTCACCTGGCATACATTTCAAGCTACAGGGTCTGGAGATCAAACCACTCAGTGGACTCTGTGGGACAGAGACATCTTAACCACATCAACAGTTGGCCCTCAATTAGCCTTTAACCATGACTTTGCCCTGGAAGAAAAGAACTGGTTTGCTTATTTTGAATGAAAGTTAGGAGTGCAAGAAATTAAGATACCAAAAAATTACTCATAAATAGAAATTAAAGATAAAAATTAAGAAGATCTGGGACCAGCAGTTGCCATAATGGTTATGTCGCTAGACTCCCATGTAGCCGACCGTGGTTCGAGTCCCGGACCTGGTGGCTTAAACTTAAACCAGGCACGGGTGCATGCGTTCCCAGGATCCCAAGAGGAGAATAGAGGAGAAGGGATTGCAGCATGGCCATCCCCCTGGGGATGGGGGGAGTGATTTCTCGCTTTCTGTTTCTCTGTCTCTGTCTTTCTAGTGAACACACATGCCCTATAGCAAAAACCTCTCAAAAAAAAATAAATAAATAAGAAGATCTTAGGGCAAGATAGTAGAGCAGCAGTAAAATATGATGCCCTGTGAAGTAAACTCTAAGGGAAGGTTCCTGGATCAAGTGTAGAGATCTCCCTGAGTACACTGGGCATGCATTTATCTATGATGGGGGCTACCTGAAGACTGGGGATGGGTTATAGCATTAAGACCCTCTTGGAATATTGTCTTTCTCTCTGTCTCTTTCACTCATGCAATAAATAAATAAATAAATAGGTTAAAGAGATCTCAAGCTCATCTCTCTTAACTCTTTAGCATAAGATACTTAATCAATCCAAGATTAATATCACAACTGTTTTCACAAAATATATTGGCTTTTGAAGGCAAAAAAAAATCACAATCTAGTGTTTGCATAATTTCTATTTTCTATTTTTCTTCTTTGTATATGGAAAGGCAGACCTTTTTATATTAGTTTTTCTACACAACAACTAAGAAAGTGGTTAGTGCACACTGCTAAAGGATCTTAGACTATAGCAGAATCTGAAAAGGCAAGAAGGAAAGGCTGAAAGTCATACTGTAGTCATTTCCAGACTCTTTGTCATCACACTCATGGAAATAATTTGCCTTAAAATTGTTCTTGAGTTACATCGTTTTCTTCCTGGTGTTGTAGACCAACTCCCAAATGTCTTTCCTGAGAGATACCCTCATAAACTGTCAGTTCCTTGGCATGTGGGCATATCAGCAGGGGAGTTTCAGAGGCCTCGGGCACAGATATGCAGCTATTGGCAGCTGGACATTGGCAGAGCACATCAGAGGGGTAGAGGTGACAGGAACAGAGGTTCCGATGGCCTCTGATACAGACAAACTCATCTTCCCACCACAATAAAAATGTCATTACAAAATGTTTTGTATTTTCTTTCAAATATCTTTTTACTGAAAATACTATACATGGAATTTTGTTGTTTTGGTCTTATTTTCCACTAATATTGTTGTTACTATACTGTTAAAATCACTTCTATCATTTTAATGACCACATAGTTTTCTTCTCAAATGCTTTACTATAACACACTTAATTGTTTGTCCACCCATATTTCACAGCAAAATGATATGGTTGGAACTTTTGATGGATGAGCTGTCAATGTGTGGTCAATTTTTATTATAAGTGTGTGTATTTTTATGACAACTAAGATCATACTCTGACAGCAGTGTCTACAGATGGACCGTGGAGCAGAATACAAGAAACAGAAAATAAAAATAACAGTACATCAATATATTTATTAAATCACTTTAAGATTTATTTGAGAACTGTAAAAGAAATGCACAGCAAGGATTAAACTCTTCCCACAAGGAGGAGCTTAGATAAAGAGTGACTGAATAGAAAGCATGAGAAATATGCTATTAACCAATTCCTATTAAATTCCAATGCTCTAAACTGTAGCAAAACAAAAATATGTTGAGTATTATTTATTTAAACATCTGCTTGTTACTGGCAATTTTTTCTCTTGCTTTGGCTTCAACTGTAGAATTTAAATATATCTATCACTTTGTCGCACTCGGTTCCTATCAGTCTATTAAAGGACTTAAACTCTTGTTTTTGTTTTGTTTTGTTTTTTGCTCCCCTTGACAGTCAGTCCTCTGTTCCATACCTTCACATCTTTCAAATAGGCACACAACACACGTGTCCTTTGATATGTATATACTATCATGAAAATAGGAAGATTATTAAAAAGTTCACAGAAAATGCATAGATTTAAAAAACAGTGTGGATTTCAAAAATTTTTGAGCAAAGTTAGTTTGTACTTTAATTAGATTTTTCATGAACTTTTTGAAATTCTCTTATTTAGTATCCCTTTTTTATCTGTGTTTTATGTTAGCTAAGTGGTATTGGGCTATGGAGCTTTTCTACTTGCATGTGTATAACGCTATAGGTTTATTATCATCCTGTTGTCATATGTAGCCCTAATTCATTGTTTTAGGTGCTTGTTATGGTGAATATATCCATCGTATTCTATGAATTTCGATAGCTACAGACAATAGCTACCCTAAGCAGAATCGAGAAGAATTTGCTTTATGAATGTTCTTCTATGAACTACTTTGTAATATATGCCTAGGAATGGGGTTGCTGGGTAGCAGGATTCACACTTATGCAACAAAGAAAACCTCTATTGCCTTCTAAATTGCACCTTCTAATATTTGCAAAATGATATGCCAGTTTATTGATGAAGTTAAATCTTTCCATGTACTTCCAGACATTAGGTTTGTTCTGTAGGTTTTCCTGTATTCTTATTGATTTGTAGTTCTTCTATATTCAAGATGTGAATTCCTAGTTGGTTTTTTTTTTTTTTTTTGGGGTTTTTTTTTTTTTTTTTTTTTGAGAGATTTTCACTGTAGGGCGCGTGCGCTCACCAGACAGACAGAGAGAGACATAGAGACAGAAAGCGAGAAATCACCCCCCAGGGCGGATGGTCACGCCGCAATCCCTTCTCCTCCATTCTCCTCTCGGGATCTTGGGCACGCACGCACACGCACCCGGCGTGAGTTTTAAGCCACCGGGTCCAGGACACGAACCACAGTCGACTACGTGGGAGTCCAGCGACATAGCCATTACGCTAACTGCTGGTTCCCAGGTTGGTTTTAATCATTGTAAATATCTCCTTCCAATTTGCCCTGTTTGTTAATATTCATTATATTTTTCCACTTGATATGATTCTTAATTTTTCTGTGGTATTCATTATTTTTTGTTTATAATTTTACTTGGGTAATCTAGGATACTAGAGAGTTTCGTTGTCGCTGTTGTTTTATGTTTGTTTTACCATCTTTGTATCAGTCCTCAATGACATTTCTCCACATTTTCTTCCTTTAGCATTATAGTGTTTAAAATGCTTAAGCATTCTAGATTTTTTCGTTTGTATTTGTTTAACCAAATTATATTGGCCCAAGAAGTCCTCATGCCCACATACTTGAATTTATGTAAACAAACCACTACTTATGAGTCCAGTTCCTTAACAGATTATTGAATCATAGCCAATCACAGCAGTTGTGCTTCAGTCATCATGATAGTCCTCTGTTTTAAAACATGTTCAAACACCCAATAACCAAGTTGTAACTGATTCAGCTATTTCTTTACCTCACTTCCCTTTTCTGTGTATCATTACCCTTTTCCTGTTCATTAAAGGTTATTTGACCTGGAGCCAACTGGGGCTTCCCAATTAGAATCACTCTTTGTTCAATTAAATTATTTTATTTTGTCTAAAATTTTTCTTTTAACAGACTGAATGTTAGAGATCAAATTTTACTTTATTCCATTTAATGGAACTATATTATTACTTTTAAAAATTTTTTGCTGCAAGGTATGTACACTCACCAGAGAAACAGAGTGAAAGAAAAAAAGTGAGAGAGGGAAAGTGAGAAAACATTGCCCACGGAACATAGCCACACTGCAATCACTTCTCCATTTTTTTCCTTCAGGATTTTAGGCACAATATACACACATTTCCAGGATATTTTTAAACTTCTAGGTTCAGAACTTGAACCCTGTATTTAGCAAACAGAATCAGGCCACCTTAACCACCACCCACCAGTTGACCTCAGGCTCAGCTAAATCTTTAACATCTGCCAGGTATGCCAGTTCTATTATATATCACATCTACTATAAAAACATGATTACACCTCTGAACTTTTTATGCTAATCTCTCAGTCAATTTTGAATCAGAAGCATTTCGGCAAACTCTCAACAATAGCTTTTTAAGAATTGTATGAATATTGGAATAAAGATCATCTCAGTTCCATAAAACGAACGGTGAAAACTTCACTCCCACTCCCATAAAGCTGGAACAACTTTTGTAAGTTAATAAATCGCTATTTCTTGAACATTTGTAGAACTTATTGGTAATCTTCTGATGGCCACTTCAATTACATTAATATACTGGCTGTTCCTTGTTCTTTATTTCATTGATAACTTTGGGCATCCCATAGGAATTTACTATCTTATCTAAGTGTTCAAATATATTATCATACAGCAGCTCATAAAATTACCATACTTTCTAAAATCTCTTCAGTGTCTTATTTAATTATCTAAAATAGAGTTTTGAAATAGCTCTTTTAATATTGATTTCCAATTGTATTACATTTTGGCCGAACTCTTAGTCTACAAGATTTTGACTCTTCAAAATTTATGAAGCTTCATTTGTGGCTTACATATGGTCATTTTTGTGGGCTTTCTTATAAACTAAGTGTTTATATTTGGCAGGAAACATCTATCTACATGTGCATATAAAGCGTATAATTTATTACTTGGGTAATAGCAATGTCATGATGCAAGAAATATATATTTATCTTTGCCCGAGTTCCTGGCATGGAGCTTCTTTCTTTTTTTTTGGAGAGGTTTTTACTATAGGGTGTGAGCGCTCGCCAGACAGACAGAGAGAGACAGAAGTCATCATGATAGTCCTCTGTTTTAAAACATGTTCAAACACCCAATAACCAAGTTGTAACTGATTCAGCTATTTCTTTACCTCACTTCCCTTTTCTGTGTATCATTACCCTTTTCCTGTTCATTAAAGGTTATTTGACCAGGAGCCAACTGGGGCTTCCCAATTAGAATCACTCTTTGTTCAATTAAATTATTTTATTTTGTCTAAAATTTTTCTTTTAACAGACTGAATGTTAGAGATCAAATTTTACTTTATTCCATTTAATGGAACTATATTATTACTTTTAAAAATTTTTTGCTGCAAGGTATGTACACTCACCAGAGAAACAGAGTGAAAGAAAAAAAGTGAGAGAGGGAAAGTGAGAAAACATTGCCCACGGAACATAGCCACACTGCAATCACTTCTCCATTTTTTTCCTTCAGGATTTTAGGCACAATATACACACATTTCCAGGATATTTTTAAACTTCTAGGTTCAGAACTTGAACCCTGTATTTAGCAAACAGAATCAGGCCACCTTAACCACCACCCACCAGTTGACCTCAGGCTCAGCTAAATCTTTAACATCTGCCAGGTATGCCAGTTCTATTATATATCACATCTACTATAAAAACATGATTACACCTCTGAACTTTTTATGCTAATCTCTCAGTCAATTTTGAATCAGAAGCATTTCGGCAAACTCTCAACAATAGCTTTTTAAGAATTGTATGAATATTGGAATAAAGATCATCTCAGTTCCATAAAACGAACTGTGAAAACTTCACTCCCACTCCCATAAAGCTGGAACAACTTTTGTAAGTTAATAAATCGCTATTTCTTGAACATTTGTAGAACTTATTGGTAATCTTCTGATGGCCACTTCAATTACATTAATATACTGGCTGTTCCTTGTTCTTTATTTCATTGATAACTTTGGGCATCCCATAGGAATTTACTATCTTATCTAAGTGTTCAAATATATTATCATACAGCAGCTCATAAAATTACCATACTTTCTAAAATCTCTTCAGTGTCTTATTTAATTATCTAAAATAGAGTTTTGAAATAGCTCTTTTAATATTGATTTCCAATTGTATTACATTTTGGCCGAACTCTTAGTCTACAAGATTTTGACTCTTCAAAATTTATGAAGCTTCATTTGTGGCTTACATATGGTCATTTTTGTGGGCTTTCTTATAAACTAAGTGTTTATATTTGGCAGGAAACATCTATCTACATGTGCATATAAAGCGTATAATTTATTACTTGGGTAATAGCAATGTCATGATGCAAGAAATATATATTTATCTTTGCCCGAGTTCCTGGCATGGAGCTTCTTTCTTTTTTTTTGGAGAGGTTTTTACTATAGGGTGTGAGCGCTCGCCAGACAGACAGAGAGAGACAGAGAGATAGAGAGATAGAAAGCGAGAAATCACCCCCTAGGGAGGATGGCCACGCCGCAATCCCTTCTCCTCCATTTTCCTCTCAGGATCTTGGGCACGCACGCGCCCGGTGTGAGTTTTAAACCACCGGGTCCGGGACGCAAACCACAGTCGACTACATTGGAATCCAGCGACATAGCCATTACGCTAAATGCTGGTCCCACCTGGCATGGAGCTTCTAATACTCTTTTTATTCCTGAATGATGGAGTGATAAGAATATCTTTTGTTTTTTTAACAAACATGTATTTCAGTGTAATTTTCCATGAACTATTTTTTTCCTTTCTCTCGCTCTCCCTTTTTCCTTTTATTACCAGAATATGTATGTGCTCACCAGAGAGAAAGAGAGAGAAACTCTCGATGGGTATGTTCACACTACAATCCTTTTCCTCCATTTCTCCTGCTGTTCAGGATTTTAGGCATGCATGTACATGCCCTCAGCATATTTTCTAAGCTGCTGTGGTCAGAATTTCAGTTAGCCATTCCAGATCAGGTTTCCTTAACCACTGTGCTACGGGGACAACCCAGGATTTTTTAATTATTATTATTTTTAATATTAGGTTTTAGCTCTCAGTTCCTGAAATATCTCTGGAGAGGTAAGTTTGAAATAAAATAAGCATGTTTTGTAATTTATAACAAGGGCCTTTCAATCACCTGAGTTTATATTAATACAATAGCTTTCAGAAACCCACTAAGGAGGGGGCTGACTTTCAGGGAAACACGTCATATGATTAGAGAGTTAATACTTTTAGCCCACTTATAAACAAAATAAGAAATAAATTAGAATAAATTTTTTTTAAAGAGGGAATGGGGGCACCAGCAGTTGTCATAATGGTTATGTCGCTGGACTCCCATATAGTCAACAGCGTTTCTAGTCCTGGACCCAGAAGCTTAAATTAATGCTGGGAGCGTGAGCATGAGTGTCCAAGATCCCAAGAGGAGAATGGAGGAAAAGGGATTGCAGTGTGACCATACCCCCTGGGGGGTGATTTCTTGCTTTCTGTCTCTATGTCTCTCTCCATCTTTCTGGTGAGTACATGTGCCCATAACAAAAACCTCTTAAAATAAAAGAAAGGAAGGAAGGAAGGAAGGAAGGAAGGAAGGAAGGAAGGAAGGAAGGAAGGAAGGAAGAAAGAAAGAAAGAAAGAAAGAAAGAAAGAAAGAAAGAAAGAAAGAAGAAAGAAAGAAAGAAAGAAAAAGAAAAAAGAAAGAAAGAAAGAAAGAAGAAAGAAAGAAAGAAAGAGAAAGAAAGAAAGAAAGAAAGAAAGAAAGAAAGAAAGAAAGAAAGAAAGAAAGAAAGAAAGAAAGAAAGAATAAAGAGGGGCTGGAGTTTGAGTTAATTACCAAAGCCACTTATTCAACAATATGCCTAGATAATGAAGTCTCCATAGAAAAATCCTAACCAAAAGAGTTTGAAAAACTTGATAAATAACCTTGATATGCCAGGAAGGTGGCATACTCTAAATTCCATGGGGACAGAAGCTCCTATGCTTGGGACACTTGCGAATCAAACTATTTCTTCATCTGGTTGTCGATATGTATCTTTTAAAATATCCTATGTAATAAATCTATATTTTTAAGTAAACTGTTTCCCCAGGTTCAGTGAGCCATTCTAGAAAGCTATTGGACCTCAAGAGGAGGGTGTGGGAACATTTAATTTGTTACCGAAAATCAGATAGAAGCTATGGCTAAATTAGAAGCACTATTTGCATTTGGCACCTGAGATGAGAGCCAGTCTTGTGTGGACTGAGTCGTTAACTTGCAGGGTCTATACACAAAAACCCATACCTCTGGTGCTGGAAGTGTTCTGCATGAGCAGAAAACATTTGTTTTTCTTGTAAAATTTTGAATTTAGTATTGTTTTCATGCTTGACCTGCTTATGAAATACGTATGTTAAATTATCCAACTATAATCTTCAGCTTATCTATTTGTTCTTCAACTCGTTAGTGGTCTGAAATATTTCACATCTTCACTGATACTTAGTTATGCTTCTGACTGTTAATTTTCTGGATCTGTTCTTCCTTATTATGTTCCTTTAGGTTTTTTTTTTTTTTTTGGAGAGATTTTCACTGTAGGGCGCGTGCGCTCGCCAGACAGACAGAGAGAGACATAGAGACAGAAAGCGAGAAATCACCCCCCAGGGGGGATGGTCACGCCGCAATCCCTTCTCCTCCATTCTCCTCTCGGGATCTTGGCCACGCACACACACGCGCCCGGCGTGAGTTTTAAGCCACCGGGTCCGGGACACGAACCGTGGTCGACCACGTGGGAGTCCAGTGACATAGCCATTACGCTAACTGCTGGTTCCCTTCCTTTAGGTTTTTAAACTTGGTTTCTATTTTTACTGATACAAAATTTATATAATACTCCAGACTGAATATATTAAAATCAACTTTCATTTATGTTGCTGTAGTCATGGTTGCTCTTGAAAATCTGTTGTAAATCAGATTTTTACCTTGAGAAGCTTTTTAGAACCCCTTGTCATTTGATCTACCTAAATTTTACTATCAAATGATGAGGAGTTTTTTGTTTTTCTTTTTGTTTTTGTTTGTTTTGTCTACCCTATGGTCTCCATGAATATTTTCTATATGAGGTCTTCATCTTCCATTAATCATGAGATTTTTTTTTTTGAAAAAATTATTCAAATACTGTTTTCTCCATTTTTTTTTTTTACTTTGTCTTCTGGATCTATTATTTTTATCATTTTTTTCCCTTTTTCTATTGAACTCCTTTATTAACTTTTCCTTTATATTGATTTCTGAGGCCTTCTGGGAAAGATAAAATTTCTTCTCTAGTTCACTACTTTTTCTTTGCAGAGTTTTTCTTTAATCAATTTATGTATCAATTTTCTTATTTTAACTATTATAATTTTCTTTCTCAGTAATGTTTTGTGGGGTGTGTGTGTGTGTCTGTGTAAGTGTGATGTTTTTGACAAGGTCTAGCTATGTCACAATTCTCCGGCCTCAGGCTTCTGCCTCGGTAGCTGGGACTACAGGTTTGTGCCGCTGCACCAGGCTTTTAGGGTAGGCTGAGAATTGAACCCAGGCCTCCCATGCAGCCTCAGACTACTAAATAGCAGTGTCCAATGTCTGCTACTGCATCTAGACCTCTTACCAGTTTTTTAATTTGATTATATTTTTAAATTACTGTTGGACTTTATTTCTCCTTATCAATATTGCCCCTTTTATCTTAAAAAAATTATAACAGGAGGTAAAAGCACACTTAACAGGGTTTAGTCATTCCACCATCCCCTTCCCCCAGACCTCTAGCTTCTCAAAGTCTTAGGCACATGCCCACATATCTCATGTATTTTAGGTGGACCAGGCTGGGGCTCTAAACCAGCAGTTAATCATGTGGTTTGCAACACTGCATTTTAGCATATACAGACTGTGCCACAGAGGCTGGTCCTGCTTATATTTTTATTAAGTTAATGAACATTTATATAAGGTAGTAGGCATGATTCTGCAGAGAGGTAATTTAATCTTCTTTTAACATGTATTATTATTGTTATTATTATTATTTACATAGACAAAGGTATGTGTGCTCACTATAGAGACCCAGAGAAGTAAAGCAAAGAGAGAGAGAAAGCACCTCTTAATTGGGTGTGGTCATCCCATGATTCCTTCTCTTCTATTTCTGTATCCTGCTGGGATTTTGGGCATGCATAGGCATGTACTCAGTTACTCAGTGTGTGTGTGTGTGTGTGTGTGTGTGTGTTTTGTTCTTACTTAGGGCACGTGCACTCGCCAGACAGATACAGAGAGAAAGAGAAACAGAAAGCAAGAAATCACCCCCCAGGGGGGATGGCCACGCCACAGTCCCTTCTCCTCCATTTTCCTCTCAGGATCTTGGGCATGCACGCACACGCGCCCGGCGTGAGTTTTAAGCCACCGGGTCCTGGACGCAAACCGCGGTTGACTACATGGGGATCCAGCTACATAGCCATTATGCTAATTGCTGGTACCCAGTGTGTTTTTTTATTTGCCAGGGCCAGTACACAAACTGTGTGGTTGGCCATGTTAAGCTCCCTTAACCACCAGGCACGGGGCAGGCCCAAATTCTCATTCTTGTTGGGGCATCAGATACATTTTATATTATGGTTGTTGGGAAAGTCATGACACATTTTTGCATAGAAAAACATAGAAAAATACATTATGATTTTCCCATGACCTAATATTGTCCTTCTTTCCAAGTGTTTGTATTTCTTATATGTCTTGCTATTTTTTTCCTGTGATTCATAAATTCATGAGGTGCCCATCTACTTTAGCAGTTGAAATGTACCTTGCATGTGAAGCAAAACCTTCAGCTTCACCTTATATCATACTTGGAGTCTAGGACGGTCTAGACAAATGGGGTGGATTTATAGTGGGCAAAGAACACACTCTGGGGTACAGATCCACCCCATTTTTCATCTCCCCTCAGCAACTCTGTTCTTGAGGGAACTTGCTGGTGCTCCTTTCTGGTTTGTACTTTACTGTATGGTCATCTAGCCCTTGGAATTATGTTCTATATGGGTGAGAAAGAAGATTTTCAGGGACCAGCTATCCTACATAACTGGTCTGAGCTCTTTCCACTAGCCATCCTCAAAGACTGGACTATATAGGAAACCTACAATCCTTGAAGAGCATGAGGATAGAGATTGTACTCCAGAGACTGACTGTATTGTCCAGAGTTGATTCTGGAAAATGCTGGAGAGAGAAAATCACAATGAAAAGTGTATCCCATCATATCCTCTGATCATCCATCAGGATCTTTTCACCTCAGGGAGACTCAATCATCAGTAATATTTTCTCCAAGATTTTACCTTTGTTTTTCTTATCTTCTTTTCGTATCTCCCATTTGTATCATGCATCTCAGATTTTAGGATAGTATGCATATTCTCTGGAAACAGAGCTTCAGGAAAAATAATTTTACTCCTCTTTTTTATGTGATAAAATGCCAGGTTCAGAGAATTTAAATAGTTTGTCCCACATTACTCAGACAGGAAGAAGCAGTGATGGAGCATCGGCTGCTATGTTTGCCTGCAAATCCCATGGTCTTTCTCTGAAACTTACATCATACAATAAATAATACACAAACATAATTTTTAAGAATATAGTTTGCTCAGTCAATAAAAAATAATCATCTTGTTTTCACAAACTCTGGAGCAGGAAGATCATTTCCAATTTGTCCAAAAAAATCAAGCACATAGGAAATACTTTCAGTCTCAGAGGTTCATTTCCACTTGGTGGAGATGAGAAAAGACTGTTGAATAAATGTAAAGTTAATTTTAATTTTGTGTCCCATTTACAAAGACAGCTCTTGCAGAAATTATGTATATGTACCCCATAAATGGATGCTAAACATTTACAGTTCAGAATCTCTCCAGTGACATGCACAGAGCAAATGGAAATCACTCAAAGCTCTCCCCCACAAATAGAGCATTAGCTCTTCTTTCAGTTAAGTGCTTTTCAATGAAATACCCTGAACAATGGCTCTTGAAACAGTGCAAAATATTTCATTTTTAATCACCACAGAGTTGTTTATTAAGTGAGTACATACATTAGTGCCAAATACTAAAACAAACTAGTCAAACAAAAATACCACCTGGGTTGTCATTTCCCTAAGTCATTCATGGCAATGGAAATAATTGTCCAGGCTGTTTGTTATTTTTTTTTTTTTTGTCCTAGAGTGCATTCACTCACCAGACAGAGACTGTGAGAAGGAAAGTGAGAAATCATCCCCTAGAGGAGATGACCATGTCACAATCCTTTCTCTTCTATTCTCCTCTCAGGATTTTGGGTATACACACACAAACACACACACACACGCCCAGTGTGATTTTCAAGCCATGAGGTCTGAGACTTGAAGCACAATTGGCCATGTCTAGCACTCCAACAACCACACCACCTACTAGCCCCAAGTATTTGTTAATTTCTGAGAGAAATTTTGTCTTTTCATTTATGCACATTTTAGTTTTGTAGGAAATACTTAAAGACAAGAGGGATTATTTTGAGTAATATTTTGAACCTTATGATTCAAGGGGTTTCAAACTTTCTTTATGTAAGGCACTGTAATAAGTGCTAGAATGCAAAGGATAGAGTCTTCACTTGGTCTGTAGAACAATAAGTCAACAAAGCTCCAAGCCATAGTCCCATCAATTCTCCATCCTGAATAATCCATTTGGAGTGACCAACACTCACAGCTTTCACTGAGTCCTGCAACCAGTCAAATAGAGCAAAGTGTATGTGTTCTGTAGTAGTAGGTAAAAACAGGTGCCAAAGTGGAGACTGCCAATATATTTATTTTTATCCAGATGAAAATTCTACTATAGAAGGAAAATGCCTTATTGAGCATCCTGCATTCTAAATATGAAGGGTCTTTTAAAAAGACCCTTTATAGAAAATGTATTAATGAGAAACTTATGCATGGATTTCCAAATATTGTATACCTTAATAAATTCATACTTCAGTTCCGTTTTTCCATCAACTTTTGGAAGTCTGCTTGTATTTTCCAGTCATCTTCCTTTTGTAAGTCTACAATTATTATAACAAATTATGAATAGCTTGCTCTTCAAAGGGTTCCCATCTTTCTCTGAAATTGCTATAGGGAATAGTCTCACAGTGTTTAGGAAGTAGAGCATCCAGAACTTTCACATCAGCCTCTTAGTCCTGCTGCCCTGCCACTGCCTCACTAGCTCAGAAAGCTATCTGCTGAGTTAAATTCTCTTCCACTGAGAATTTCACTGTTACTACTTTTCTTGGGAAGGGACATTAAATTTTCTACATCTTCCTTTACCCTAAACACTGATACAGTTTTTACCTACTTCTTTACAGAAAACTAACTGAAGACAGTAACTCTTTATGAGAAATGTCAAGACTGTCACCAATCCTCTACTCAGAGACTTACATCCACTATCAAGAGTCAGACCTGCCCAGTTTCTAACTGGGCCTCCCTTGACATATCCCAGGATGTTTCTGCAGTTCACAGGGATCTTCTCATTAAACTTTTGCATTTCATGTAGGAAGTCCAAGACTAACAAAACTCTGATATGGTAAAAGAATGAGAGATTAAAGTAAGAAATCTTCAATTATTAGACATTTACATAAGCTAGTAGGCATGATTCCACAGGGAGGCAATTTAATCTTTTTCTTTTAAAATGTATTATTATTGTTATTATTATTATTTCCATTTAATCACTGTATAGCATCACACCAAGCAAAATGAGTATTCCTATCATAAATACACTGTATATTAGTCCAGTCAAAGTTATTGCAATATACATCATTATCAGCAGATAATTTTCCATTGTCACATCTCTTAAATGATTTACTTCTTTCTTTTTCCCTTGATTCCATTCTTCTCACCCTCCCTTATTTCCCACTCTCTTCCCACACTGTTTCTAGTATTCACAGTTCCTCTTCATGTCTTTATACTTTCTAGTCTTTCAGTTTTTTGTATACAGTGCAGACACTTGGTATATATTAACTGAGGACATAGAATGTCTCTCTTTCATGTCTGGCTTGCTTCCATATTCATCCACTATCTATCAAATGTCAGGGGCTCATTTTTTTTTTTTTGGCTAAGTAATATTCCATAGTGTATATATGCCACACTTTTTCAATCCATTCATCTGTTCATGAATCTTTGGGTTAGTTCTATGTTTTAAAATTGTAAATAATGCCACAATAAACATGGATGTGCAAGTATTTTTCCTTCCTTCAGGTAGATACCCAGGAGTGGAATTGCTGGATCATATGGTAGTTCTATTTTTTAAGCATAATAAATCTAAGTAATATAAATTTTTACACAACACAAGATCTCTCAGAAATGAAAATCAAAAGAATGAAGAAAACTGTTTTTATCCCTAGATTTCATGAGAAGCAGTCTTATAGAAATATGATTGGACAAATAAGGTCTGATGTAATGGTCATTAATTGGAGGAGATTTAATAAGGCCTGCTTGTTCAGATTTTTCTTGGTAGCTCTGTATCTTCATTTCTTTACTCTAAGCATAGGACCAGACCCCTCTGGAATGAGGGTCTAATGATCTACTTTCAGGAGGTAGATCAAAGAAATCTTTTTTTTTTTTTTTTTTTTTTGTCACAGGATGCATGCATTTGCTAGAGAGAGAAAAAGAGACAGATAAAGTGAGAAATCATCTCCTGGGGGGTATGACCACACAGCAATCCCTTCTCGAGACTCCATGCTTCTTTTTGGATATGGGGCACACATGCACATGTGCCTGATGTTTTTCAAGCTGCTGGGCTCGGGACTTGAATTGTGGTTGGTGAAGCAAGAATCCAACACCTTAACCACCATGCCACCCACTAGCCCCAAAGAAAATTTTTTAAGACCTCAGAAGAAAAAGGTAGGAGTCAGAGAATGACTTTCTTGCTTCTGCAGTTTCCTCAGTTTCCTTAAATTAAATTACTCAGGCATACCAAGTTCTTACATTTTTGGGGTACCGTATTTTAAGCTCTGAAACTCTACTTCTTTTTTTTGGAAGGTTTTTGCTATAGGGTACATGTGTTCACCAGAAAGAAAGAGACAGAGAGATAGGAAGCGAGAAATTGGCCATGCTGCAATTCCTTCTCCTCCATTCTCCTCTCGGGATCCTGGGCATGCACACACATGTGCCTGGTGTGAGTTTAAACCACCAGGTCCAGGACTTGAACCACGGTTGACTACATGGGAGTTCAGCGACATAACCATTACACTAACTGCTGGTCCCACTGACACTCTACTTCTACTACCTAGTAATAATATACTTTTTCCAAGATCATGTCCCATATTTCTAGGTTCTTAGTTTCTCTGAAATTCCCATCAGTGTAGTTTATCATCTATAGTTAAAGTGATAAACTAAGCATTATGTACTATGAGGGAATTTGTGGGAATATAGAATTAGGATAGTAGAGTTTGAAGTGTCAGATCAACTCTCTCATTTTATAAATGAAAAAATGGAGAGGAGAGGTGAAGTGACTTTTGCAGGTAGGTAGGCAATGTCTTTGACTAGACCAAAATGCAGTGTGTTCATGATGAGAAAATTCATTTTGTATGTTGAAATGATGATACACAGTGATTAAATGTAAAAAATAATGAGTTTATTAAAAAAATTGTTCTGAGGATTAGGAACTAGTAAAGAAATATCTGGGAGACATAACAGGGAGCACGCAGAAGGAAAGTCTTAAATGGGAGTTCTCTTTGTAGGTTTTTGAGGAACCTCCATATTGTTTTCCAGGTGGCTGCAATAATCTGCCCACCAGCAGTTAGGAGAGTTCCCTTTTGGCCACAACCTTGCCAGCACTTATCATTTTTTTTTTTAATCTTAGACATTCAATCTGGGATTAGGCAGACCTCATTGTGGTTTTGATTTGTATCTCCCTTCTAATAGATATGTTGAGCAATTTTTTATATGCTTTTTGGATGTTCATATGTCTTTATAACTGAGTTATCTGTTCAGCTTTATTTGTCCATCTTTTAATTGGCTTGAATATTTACTTGTGGATAAATTGCTTGAGTATCCTATATATTTTGCTTGTCAGACCCCTATTTGTGGGAGAGTTTGCAAAATATTCTCCCATGTCTTTACTCTAATTATTGTTTCTTTTGCCACAAAGAAGCTTTTTAACCTAATACAATCTCACTCGTCTATTTTGGGGATTATTACTTGTGCTATGGGAGATCTTATTTAAGAAGTCTTTGCTGACTCTGATGTCTCCAAGAGTTTTCCCTGTATTATCAACCAGTAGTTTTATAGTTTGAGGTCTTAGGTTTAGATATTTGATTCATTTTGAATTGATTTTTGTGAATGGTGAATGATAGGGGTTGCGTTTCATCCTTCTGCAGATGGATACCCAGTTTTTTCAATATTGATTTAGAGATTTTCTTTTCTCCACAGGATTGGTGTTCTTTCTCAAAATATAGTCGACTGTATGTTTGGGAGTTTATTTCTGGGGTCTCTATTCTGTTCTGTTGGCCTACTTGTTTTAGTAGGTGCTTGTTTTTGTGCCAGTACCATGCGGTTTTGATTATCGTAGCTTTGTATTATATTTTGGAGTAAGGGAGTGAGATGTCTTCAACTCTACTCTTCTTGCACAGTTATTGCTTTGGTGATATAAGATCTTTTATGAATTCAGAAAATTCTATGATTATTTTTTCTAAATTTGTGAAGAATTTCTCTGATAATTTGTGATTGCATTAAATACATAGGTTAATTTGGGTTGAATTGACATTTTGATTATACACTTTTTCCAATCCAGGAACACTTTCCAGTTTCCTGTGTCATTTTCAATTTCTTTTCTTTTTTCATTTTTTAATAGTTTTCCTTTTAGAGATATTTGTCTTTTTTTGGTAGATTTATTCCTAGGTATTTTATACTTTTGTGGTTATCATAAATGGAATGCTTTCTTCAATTCTGCCTCAGTCTGTTTGTTGTTGAAGTATAGAAATGCTATAGATTTTTGTACCTTGATTTTTGTATTCTGCCACTTTTCTGTAGTCATTTATCATTTCCAGGAGTTTTTCTTTCTTCCTTTTTTTCTTTCTTCCCCTTTCTTTTTTTTTTTTTTCTTTTTTCCTTTCTTTTTTTTTTTTTTT
>NW_006209541.1:506153-564068 GCF_000334495.1 Tupaia belangeri chinensis | reverse complement strand
TCCCCCCCCAGGGGGAATGGCCATGCCGCAATCCCTTCTCCTCCATTCTCTTTCCAGGATCTTGGGCACATATGAACATGTGCCCGGCGTGAGTTTAAGCCGCCAGGTCCGGCACTTGAACCGCGGTCGGCTACATGGGAGTCCAGTGAAATAGCCGTTACGCTAACTGCTGGTCCCTATATAGATAACTTTGACCACAGGATGCATGCATTTGCTAGAGAGAGAAAAAGAGACAGATAAAGTGAGAAATCATCTCCTGGGGGGTATGACCACACAGCAATCCCTTCTCGAGACTCCATGCTTCTTTTTGGATATGGGGCACACATGCACATGTGCCTGATGTTTTTCAAGCTGCTGGGCTCGGGACTTGAATTGTGGTTGGTGAAGCAAGAATCCAACACCTTAACCACCATGCCACCCACTAGCCCCAAAGAAAATTTTTTAAGACCTCAGAAGAAAAAGGTAGGAGTCAGAGAATGACTTTCTTGCTTCTGCAGTTTCCTCAGTTTCCTTAAATTAAATTACTCAGGCATACCAAGTTCTTACATTTTTGGGGTACCGTATTTTAAGCTCTGAAACTCTACTTCTTTTTTTTGGAAGGTTTTTGCTATAGGGTACATGTGTTCACCAGAAAGAAAGAGACAGAGAGATAGGAAGCGAGAAATTGGCCATGCCGCAATTCCTTCTCCTCCATTCTCCTCTCGGGATCCTGGGCATGCACACACATGTGCCTGGTGTGAGTTTAAACCACCAGGTCCAGGACTTGAACCACGGTTGACTACATGGGAGTTCAGCGACATAACCATTACACTAACTGCTGGTCCCACTGACACTCTACTTCTACTACCTAGTAATAATATACTTTTTCCAAGATCATGTCCCATATTTCTAGGTTCTTAGTTTCTCTGAAATTCCCATCAGTGTAGTTTATCATCTATAGTTAAAGTGATAAACTAAGCATTATGTACTATGAGGGAATTTGTGGGAATATAGAATTAGGATAGTAGAGTTTGAAGTGTCAGATCAACTCTCTCATTTTATAAATGAAGAAATGGAGAGGAGAGTTGAAGTGACTTTTGCAGGTAGGACTAGACCAAAATGCAGTGTGTTCATGATGAGAAAATTCATTTTGTATGTTGAAATGATGATACACAGTGATTAAATGTAAAAAATAATGAGTTTATTAAAAAAATTGTTCTGAGGATTAGGAACTAGTAAAGAAATATCTGGGAGACATAACAGGGAGCACGCAGAAGGAAAGTCTTAAATGGGAGTTCTCTTTGTAGGTTTTTGAGGAACCTCCATATTGTTTTCCAGGTGGCTGCAATAATCTGCCCACCAGCAGTTAGGAGAGTTCCCTTTTGGCCACAACCTTGCCAGCACTTATCATTTTTTTTTTTAATCTTAGACATTCAATCTGGGATTAGGCAGACCTCATTGTGGTTTTGATTTGTATCTCCCTTCTAATAGATATGTTGAGCAATTTTTTATATGCTTTTTGGATGTTCATATGTCTTTATAACTGAGTTATCTGTTCAGCTTTATTTGTCCATCTTTTAATTGGCTTGAATATTTACTTGTGGATAAATTGCTTGAGTATCCTATATATTTTGCTTGTCAGACCCCTATTTGTGGGAGAGTTTGCAAAATATTCTCCCATGTCTTTACTCTAATTATTGTTTCTTTTGCCACAAAGAAGCTTTTTAACCTAATACAATCTCACTCGTCTATTTTGGGGATTATTACTTGTGCTATGGGAGATCTTATTTAAGAAGTCTTTGCTGACTCTGATGTCTCCAAGAGTTTTCCCTGTATTATCAACCAGTAGTTTTATAGTTTGAGGTCTTAGGTTTAGATATTTGATTCATTTTGAATTGATTTTTGTGAATGGTGAATGATAGGGGTTGCGTTTCATCCTTCTGCAGATGGATACCCAGTTTTTTCAATATTGATTTAGAGATTTTCTTTTCTCCACAGGATTGGTGTTCTTTCTCAAAATATAGTCGACTGTATGTTTGGGAGTTTATTTCTGGGGTCTCTATTCTGTTCTGTTGGCCTACTTGTTTTAGTAGGTGCTTGTTTTTGTGCCAGTACCATGCGGTTTTGATTATCGTAGCTTTGTATTATATTTTGGAGTAAGGGAGTGAGATGTCTTCAACTCTACTCTTCTTGCACAGTTATTGCTTTGGTGATATAAGATCTTTTATGAATTCAGAAAATTCTATGATTATTTTTTCTAAATTTGTGAAGAATTTCTCTGATAATTTGTGATTGCATTAAATACATAGGTTAATTTGGGTTGAATTGACATTTTGATTATACACTTTTTCCAATCCAGGAACACTTTCCAGTTTCCTGTGTCATTTTCAATTTCTTTTCTTTTTTCATTTTTTAATAGTTTTCCTTTTAGAGATATTTGTCTTTTTTTGGTAGATTTATTCCTAGGTATTTTATACTTTTGTGGTTATCATAAATGGAATGCTTTCTTCAATTCTGCCTCAGTCTGTTTGTTGTTGAAGTATAGAAATGCTATAGATTTTTGTACCTTGATTTTTGTATTCTGCCACTTTTCTGTAGTCATTTATCATTTCCAGGAGTTTTTCTTTCTTCCTTTTTTTCTTTCTTCCCCTTTCTTTTTTTTTTTTTTCTTTTTTCCTTTCTTTTTTTTTTTTTTTTGAGTGGTTTTTGCTATAGGACACATGTGCTCACCAGAAAGACAAAGAGAGAAGAAGAGACAGAGAGCAAGAAATCTCCCCCCAGGGGCGCTGGCCACACCACAATCCCTTCTCCTCTATTCTCCTCTTGGGATCACATGCACCCAGAGTGAGTTCAAACCACCGGGTCCAGGACTCGAACTGTGGTTGACTATATGGGAGTCCAGCAATATAGCCATTACACTAACTACTGGTCCCTCTTTATGTTTCTTTCTTTCTTTCATTTTAGTGGATTCACTTTTTTTTTCCTTTTTTTCATATTTTTTATTACATTTTCTTTTATACATTCAATTCCATTATTAAGCTTGCAAAACAAATATTTAAACAGGTAAACATTTCTCCCTAGTCTAGTTGATAAAACTATAAAATATCTTTAATAGATAATGCCACATTTCTTTGTCTCATTAATGGTTTGCCTCCCTATTTTTCTTCTAAATGTCCTTCCTCAAACCCTACTCTTTTTTTTTTTTTTTGGAGAGGTTTCTTCGCTAGAGGGTGCGCGTTCACTCGCCAGACAGAGAGACAGAAAGTGAGAAATCACCACCCAGGGAAGATGGTCACACCGCAATCCCTTCTCCTCCATTCTCCTCTCAGGATCTTGGGCATGGACGCATACGCATCCAGCATGAGTTTAAAGTCACCGGGTCTGGGACACGAACCACGGTCAACTACATGGGAATCCAGCGACATAGCCATTACACTAACTGCTGGTTCCCACAAACCCTACTCTTTCACACACCCTGAATCTGGTATTACATCCATATATGGTGATTCTCTATCCTTTAGTCAATCAGTCATAGAGTGCAGACACTCGGTATGTATTAAGTGGGGACATAAAATGTCTCTCCTTCATAACCTGGCTTGTTTCGCTCAATAGTTAATCTTCCATATTCATTCACTTCCTATCAAAAGCCAGGGTTTTGTTGTTTTTTTATGGGTGAATAGTATTCCATAGAGTATATGTGCCACAGTTTTTCTATCCATTCATCTGTTCATGGGCATTTGGGTTGGTTCTATGACTTAGCAATTGTGAAAAGTGCGGCAATAAACATCAACGTGCAAGCACTTTTCCAATTAAGTATTCTTCTGTCCTTTGGGTAGATACCAAGAAGTGGGATTGCTGGATCATATGGTAGTTCTATTTGTAGATTTTTGAGGGATCTCTAAATTGTTCTCCACAGTGGCTGGACCAATTTAAATTTCCACCAGTAGTGTAAGAGCGTTCCCCTCTCACCACACCCCCACCAGCACTTACCATTTTTTTTATATTTTTAATCTGAGTCATTCTGACTGGGGTTAGGTGGTATCTCGTTGTTTTGATCTGCATTTCCCTTACAATGAGGGATGTTGAGCATTTTTTCATATGCCTTTTTGCTATTCATATGTCATCTTCAGAGAGTGGTTTTTTCAAACTCATTCTCCCATCTTTCAATAGGATTGATAGTCTTTTTCCAGAACAACTGTTTTGAGTTCCTTGTGAATTCTGGTTATCAGTCCCTTAGTTGATACATAGATAACAAAAATATTTTCCCATTCTAAGGGCTGTCTATTCACACTAATTACTGTGTCTTTTGCCATGCAGAAATTCCTTAGTCTGATGTAATCCCACTTTCTATTTTGGGGATTATCGACTGTGCTTTGGGGGTCTTATTTAAGAAGTTTTTCTTTACTCCAATGTCTCCCCGAGTTTCCCAAGTGTTTTCCAGGAGCAGTTTTATAATTTGAGGTCTTAAATTTAGATCTTTGATTCACCTTGACTTGATTTTTGTCAAAGGTGAGAGGTAGGTGCTCAGATTTATCTTTCTACAAGTCTAAATTCAGTTTTTCCAGCAACTTTTGTTGAAGAGATTTTTCCTTTTCCCACCGGATTGACTGGTACCCCTTGTCAAAAATCAGTTGACTGTATGTTTCAGAGTTTATTTATTCTGTTCCATTGTCAGTTTTCTATCTATTTTAATACATAATATGAAAATAATATAAGTTTACTTCTCCTTTCCCTATTTAAATGCCTTTTATTTTACTCTTATCTGATTGCATTGGCTTGGACTTCCACTACTCTATTGAAAATGAGTGGAGAAAATGGGAAGTTTTGTCTTGTTCCAGTTTTTAATTGGAAAAGATTTTAACTTTTCCTAATTCAGGATTATGTTAGCAATAACATTTTCCATATATGGCTTTTATTGTGTTGAGGAATGTCCCTTCTATGCTGATTTTGCTGTCTTAATCATGAAGGGATGTCATATTTTACCAAGTGCTTTTCCTGCATTTATTGATATGATCATATGGTTTTTGTCTCTTTCTGTTAATGTAATGTATTTAATTTATAGTTTTGCATATATTGAACCACACTTGCATCCCTGGAATAAAACATACCTGGTCGCAATGTATAATTCTTAATGTGTCTTCAGATATGACTCTTGTTGAGAATTTTTGCATCCATATTCATCAGAGATATTGATCTATAGTTTTCTTTTATTGTTATGTTCTATTTAGGGAATGAGGGTGTTGGAGGGTTCCTACAATGAATTTGGGAAGTTTCCTTTCTTTCGGATTTTTAGAAATAGTTTTGAGTGGAGTGGGGTTAGTTCATTTTAAGTTTTGTAGAATTCAGATGTGAATCCATTGGACCTTGTTTTTTGTTGTTGTTGTTGTTGGCAGGTTATTTATTACTGAGTCTATCTCACTGCTTGTTATTGGTCTGTCTAGGTTTTTCTGTCTTCTGATTCAATCTTTGTAGATTATGTGTGTCCAGGAATTTGTCCATCTCATTTCAGGTTTTCTTGTTTGTTGGTGTATTGTTGCTCATGGTATTCTCTAATGATCTTTTGTATTTATGCTATGTCTATTGCAATATTGCATGCTTTATGGCTTATTTGATTTATCTGGTTCCTTTCTCTCTTCTTAATTAGTCTAGCTAATTAAGAAGAGAGAAAGGGTGTCTATTTTGTTTATCTTCTTAAAGAACCTACTCTTGGCTTCATTTATTTCCATATTGTTCTTTTATTCTCTATTTAATTTATTTCTCCTCAAATCTTTATTATTTTTTTTTCTCCTGGCATGTTTGGTGGTTTTGGTTGTTTTTTCAGTTCCCTGAAATGTTTTGTTAGGTCGTCTATTTACCACCTTATATGCATTATTTTCTATGGACTCCCCCCTTATGACTGCTTTCACAGTGTCCCACAGGTTATAGAAGCTCACGTACTTGTTATCATTGTTTTCAATGAATCTTTTGTTTCAGTTTTAATATCTTCAGTGGTTATGAAGTAATTCATGAGTAGGTTTTTGATTTTTCATGTTTATGTATTTTTGAGGAGTTTTCTGAAATTAATTTACAATCTAATTGCATCATATTCAGAGAAGATGCTGGATATAATTTCTATGCCATTGAATTTGTAAAGGCTTACTTTGTGCCCTATCATGTGGTCAGTCTTCAAAAAGTCAACATGAGGGGGAGAGAAAAGAGAAAAAAATGTATATTTTGTGGATTTGGGGTGGAAAATTATATAGACGTGTACCAGGTTCATTTCAATTATGGTGTCATTTAGATTCTGTCACTCTTTGCTTATTTTTTGTCTAGATAGTCTTCCCAAATAAGATAGTGGTGTATTGAGATCCCTGACAATTATTGTTTTGCCATATACCTCTCCCTTTAGATTACATAGTGGTCTTTTTTTTTTTTCTTTTTTGAGACATTTTTGCTATAGGGTATGTGTACTCGCTGGAGAGAGACAGAGAAACAGAGAGGTAGAAAGCAAGAAATCATCCCTCAAGGGGATCTCTTCTCTTTCATTCTCCTCCTGGGATCGTAGGCACTCGTGCACACATGCCTGGTGTGAATTTGAAGCCACTGGGTCCGGGAATTGAACCATGATCAGCCATTTGGGAGTTCATCAATGTAACTGTTTCGCCATCTGCTGGTCCCAGATCTGACGGTCTTTCTTTCATGTATTTGGGTGCTCCCAAGTTGCGTGCATAGATATTTATAAATGTTATATCTTCTTGGTGGATTAGCCCTTTTAGTACCATATCATTTTCTTCTTCATCTCTAATTGCAGTTTTTGTCTTAAAGCCTATTTTGTCTGATACCAGTATTGAGATTCTATCCTTTTTTTTGATTTCTATTTGCATGGAATAGCATTTTCCATCCCTTCACTTCTAATCTATTTGTGCCTTTATTCATGAGGTATGTATGTCTTTATCCATGAGGTGCATTTCTTGCAGACAGCATATACAGTGTTTCTGGTTTTGGTTGTTTTGTTTGTTTGTTTGTTTTAATCTATCCAGCCAATCTAATAGCCAGTCTTTTGACTGGAGAATTGGAGAATTTAATTCGTTCATATTCAATGCTATTATCAATATTTGTAAACTTGTGGCTGTCATTTTGTTAGTCATTTTCTTTGTTTTTGTTTTGTTTTGTTTCTTTTTTTTTTCCTTTCTTTCTTTCTCTTATTTCTGTTTGCTTCTCTTTAGTTTGCCTGAAATAGCACTCCCCTCCGTACTTCTTAAAGAGCTGGTCTGGTTTTGGTAAATTCTTTCAGATTTTGTTTATCTGAGAATGATTTTATCTTTTCTTCCCATTTGAAGGATAATCATATCAGGTATCGTATTCTTTATTTTTTTTTTTTGAGAGGTTTTCGCTATAGGGCGCGTGTGCTCACCAGACAGACAGAGAGAGACATAGAGACAGAAAGCGAGAAATCATCCCCCAGGGGGAATGGTCACGCCGCAATCCCTTCTCCTCCATTCTCCTCTCGGGATCTTGGGCATGCACGTACATGCGCCCGGCGTGAGTTTTAAGCCACCGGGTTCGGGACGCGAACCGCAGTCGACTACGTGGGAGTCCAGCGACATAGCCATTATGCTAACTGCTGGTTCCCCAGGTATCATATTCTTGAATTTGTTTTTCTTTTAGCATTTTAAACATATTTTCTCTCTTGTTCCTTGCTTGCATGGTTTATGTTGAAAGGTCTGATGATAACCTAATGGGATAAGCAACCTGATGTTTCTCTCTTGCCATCCTAAGCATGACCAATCTGACTATTATGTTCCATGGAGAGGACTGTCTTAGATTGATACTATTTGAGTTCTTTGTATTTCTTGGATCTGGATGTTTGAACATTTCTCTAAGTTTGACAAGTATTTTATGGAATAGGTTTTTGATGACCTTATTAAATTCTTCACCTTCTGGAATACCAATTATTCAGATATGTGGGTGTTTAGTGGTATCTATTGTAGTATTTCCTGTATGTTATCCTCATTCTGGAGGATAATGTTTCATTCTTTTTGGTCATTTTGTCTAAGTCAGAAACTTTGTCTTATGCTCTTCTGTGTAGTCTAATCTGCTATTACTTTCATGGAAGGTTTTGATTTCATGTATTATAGCTTTAATCTCTATAAGTTCTGTTTGATTCTCTTTTATGAAATCTATCTCATTCTAGAGTTCCTCCTTTAAGTTTTGGAATTAACTGTTCATCTCCTGGAGTTGGGTTGGCATCTGTTTTCTATTGAATCTCATCGAGTTTAGTTACAATAAATACTCAGAATTCTATTTCTGACATTTTGGTGATTTCTTCTTTTTCCATTGCTGGAGGTGAGTTTATTTATTTATTTATTTATTTTTGTTCACTTAAATGGGAAGTATTTAATGGAATTTTTTCATATTTCTTGAGGCTCTGCTGCAATTTTTAGTCATCTGGTGATGGACTCACTTCTTGCTTCTGCTTCAGTGTAGAATTCTGTGGTTGTGTGTTCTTGTGCCTTCCTTTGATCTGAATTAGCTACATGCTGACTTCCCTATTCTATTGTGACAGTGTAGTACCCACAGTGGAGGTTCTGGGTTTAGATATGCAATGGATTTTCTTTCTCCTTTGGCTGATGTGAATGTGGAAGAGAACTCTTCTATAGCCTCACATTGCTCAGGTGTTTTGTCTCCTATAAACCAAGATCTATTGGGTTGTTTTGTGGCAGGGGATTGATTTGAGAGATGAGAACTTGGAAGGGAAATCCAAAATCTCAGGGGGCTTTTTCACTATGATTACAGAAATGGGAGGCTGGTCTCAGGGCACTGCAGGAATTAGGGAGCTTGTTTAAATGGGCAAAAAGCAGCCCTGACCCTACCCCCTAACTGGGCTGGGTTCTTGAGTGGGAGGTGAGTGCTCTTCTTTTTCTCTATGACTGAAGGAATAGGAGGTTGGCCTCAGTGGACAACTTAATCTTCTTAACATATCTGAGGAATGTATAGTGTTATATTCCTTTAAACAGATGGGAAACTAACTTGGAAACTTCAGTGGCTAGCTCAAGGTCACACAATTGTTGAAGAGCAGAGACTAGACAAGTATTCTAGTTTAAACAACTCTGTAGCCAATGCCTGTAAAGATATCACTTTACATTAGTTCAAATCATGGGGGTCATAGGGTTCTGCTGAAGAAGGAAACCTGTAAATATATCTTTGGGGGTAATTTATATAAAGATAGAGCATCCTTCATGAAGTTATATTCCTTTTGTGACACGTTAGTTTGGATTTCCATTGCTTGCTGAAAGACTATGTCTCCAAATACTGTGGAAATCTTATAACCCTATTAAAAGGCAAGATCTTTTATTATGAATTTTTAAGATTTAATGGCATTTTCATAATAAAATTTCTGTTTATACAATAATCTGAAATCTATGTTATTAGTGGAAGAAAATAATACAGATTTTCGAATTACTTTGCACACATTATGAGGAGAGCTATGAACTATGCACACTCCAAAGCTGATTACTGTGAGGTCCTTTATGCACAACATCTAGATACAATGTATGTGATTTATACAGTCATGATTTAACTCCATGGAAATCTCTTGCTGTTGATAAAATGGAACAATCACCTGGCTTTGTTTCAATACTACATTTTATCTATAGTGTGAACATATAGTAAGTTAATGAAGTTAGATTTTATGAAATCATGTATAAAACATTAAAATTAGGTATTACTATTGCTACTAATAAAATTATACTAGAAATTAAAGTGACAGCACGGCTAAAATAACACTAGCTATCACTGACTATGCCTTTTATGCCGAGAGTTGTTAGATATTCTCTGCAACAGCTCACTACATTTCTTTCTCTTGACAACTCTGAATTTGGACATTGAGACTTTAAGAAGGCAAATAGTATGAGGGAATCTTCAAAACAATTCACAGTAAATGTGTATTATAAAAAAAAGAGTGATACATAGATTTTAGAAAATTGGCAGTCAGCAGATAGTTTGGAGGTTAAAGTGCTGAACCCACCCTGACCCTACCCCCTAACTGGGCTGGGTTCTTGAGTGGGAGGTGAGTGCTCTTCTTTTTCTCTATGACTGAAGGAATAGGAGGTTGGCCTCAGTGGACAACTTAATCTTCTTAACATATCTGAGGAATGTATAGTGTTATATTCCTTTAAACAGATGGGAAACTAACTTGGAAACTTCAGTGGCTAGCTCAAGGTCACACAATTGTTGAAGAGCAGAGACTAGACAAGTATTCTAGTTTAAACAACTCTGTAGCCAATGCCTGTAAAGATATCACTTTACATTAGTTCAAATCATGGGGGTCATAGGGTTCTGCTGAAGAAGGAAACCTGTAAATATATCTTTGGGGGTAATTTATATAAAGATAGAGCATCCTTCATGAAGTTATATTCCTTTTGTGACACGTTAGTTTGGATTTCCATTGCTTGCTGAAAGACTATGTCTCCAAATACTGTGGAAATCTTATAACCCTATTAAAAGGCAAGATCTTTTATTATGAATTTTTAAGATTTAATGGCATTTTCATAATAAAATTTCTGTTTATACAATAATCTGAAATCTATGTTATTAGTGGAAGAAAATAATACAGATTTTCGAATTACTTTGCACACATTATGAGGAGAGCTATGAACTATGCACACTCCAAAGCTGATTACTGTGAGGTCCTTTATGCACAACATCTAGATACAATGTATGTGATTTATACAGTCATGATTTAACTCCATGGAAATCTCTTGCTGTTGATAAAATGGAACAATCACCTGGCTTTGTTTCAATACTACATTTTATCTATAGTGTGAACATATAGTAAGTTAATGAAGTTAGATTTTATGAAATCATGTATAAAACATTAAAATTAGGTATTACTATTGCTACTAATAAAATTATACTAGAAATTAAAGTGACAGCACGGCTAAAATAACACTAGCTATCACTGACTATGCCTTTTATGCCGAGAGTTGTTAGATATTCTCTGCAACAGCTCACTACATTTCTTTCTCTTGACAACTCTGAATTTGGACATTGAGACTTTAAGAAGGCAAATAGTATGAGGGAATCTTCAAAACAATTCACAGTAAATGTGTATTATAAAAAAAAGAGTGATACATAGATTTTAGAAAATTGGCAGTCAGCAGATAGTTTGGAGGTTAAAGTGCTGAACCCACAAGGCTGACTGTGTGGTTCAAGTCTTGGACGTGGCAGCTTGGAAATCATACTGGGCACACGTATGTGAGTACCTAAGATCCAGAAGCAGACTAAAGGAGGAAGGATTGTGACCTGGCCATCCCTCCTGGGAGGGAGACTTCTCATTTTCCTTCTCTTTCTTTCTCTCTGCCTTTCTCTCTGGCAAGTACACACACACTATAGCAAAAACACACACCCCCATACCCACATACAAATTTTGGTACTGAAATAAACTCATACATTATTTTCATTTTCTCACAAACTTCTTATAAATCATGACTTTGGATTTACATTTAATTGTTGCACATCTGTGGAGGACAGAGTATGGTTTTTCAAAGCATGTATACAGTGCATAATAATTAAATCACTGAACATTACATTATGTTGTGCACATTTGAAAGGTGGGCTTAGCAAACCAAGACCTCTTCCCTATGGTAACATTATTTTCTGCCCCATGCTCTCCACAAAAGGAGACCTTGCTGATCTTACAGCTGCTGAGAAAGGGCCACCAGCATTCTCCTCAATGTGCAGAGACTCCCAGGGGATCCTCCAGTAATGGGCATAATAATAGTTTGACCAGGTTTTTTGTTTGTTTGTTTTATTTTTATTTTTATTTATTTATTTATTTATTTATTTATTTTGGAAGTATATGTTGAATTGTTGGGATCACCAGGTGACATGGTGGTGTGTGGTGGTGGTTAAGGTGCTGGACTGCCACATGATTGACTGCTGGAATTCGAGTCCCAGACCTGGTGGGTTGCTTTCTCTCTCTCTCTCTCTCTCTCTCTCTCATGAGCTCACATGTCCTACATCAAATTTTAAAATAGTAATAATAATTAATATTTCTTTTTAAAAAGGATATGTTAAATTATTAACATTTTATACTCTGCACGGTATGCAATTACATCACCTGTTCTACTTGTTTAAATGCAACCTTGCGTCTGTGAACTTTCTGAAGTCCCATGACATACTCAGAGTCACAAAATGAGATGAAATGTAGCAAAGGATTTGGATCCAGGCTTATCTACTTCTGAAATTCTTTCCATTGACCATCAGTCAAGATTAAACCAGGACTAATAATTCCTATATTATTTACAGTTTTGACATCTCTGATTTGTATTTTATTCATTTTTACCACTGAATAGTATTCTATTATAAGAACAAACCATAAAGTATCTATTTTATTATTGAACATTTAAGCTATTTCTTATTTTTTGAGCAATGGAGCAAAGGTGTTACAAACATCCTCAATTCAGTATAATACCAACTACAGGTTTGTCATATATTGTTTTTATTGTGTTGAGGGATGTGCCGTCTGTGCCTATTTTGCTGACAGTCTTAATCATGAAGGGATGTTGCATTTTATCGAATTCTTTTTCTGTAATGATTGATATGGTAATACAGTTTTTATGTCTCTTTCTGTTAATGTGATGAATTACATTTACTGTTTTTATGTTGAAGTACCCTTGCATCCCTGGAATAAAGCTTACCTGGACATGGCGTATAATCTTTTTAATATGTTCTTGAGTATGATTTGGTAGTATCTTGTTGAGAATTTTTACATGTGTATTTATCAGGGATTTTGGTCTATAGTTTTCTTTTCTTTTTTTTTCTTTTTAGGTTTTTGCTATAGGGAATATATACTCACCAGAGAGACACAGAGCTCAGAGAGAGACAGAGAGAGGGAAAGGAAGAAATCAACCACCATAGGGGATGACTATGCCACATTCCCACTTCCTTCATTCTCATCTTGGGATTTGGGGCATGCAGGTTCATGCGCCTGACGAGATTTTCAAGCTGCTAGGTCCGGTACTCAAACTGCAGTTGGCCATATGGGAGTCCAGCCTCTTAACCACCATGCCACTTGCTGGTCCCTTTAAGTTTTCAGCATTTTTTTTTAATTGGATCCTGTTTGTTTTGGGGATCAAGTTGATGGAGACTTTATAGAATGAATTTGGTAGGGTTTTTAACTTCTGGGTCTTTAGAAACAGTTTGAGGAGAGTCAGGGTTAATTTTTCTTGAAAACTTTTGTAGAATTTGGAAGTGGAGCCATCAGGACCTGGGCATGTCTTTGTTGGGAGACTATTTATTACTGCATCAATCTCTTTGCTTACTATTGGTCTACTCAGGCTTTCTCTTTCTCCTTAGTTCAATCTTGGTAAATTATGTTTCCAGAAATTTGTCCATTTCTTCTAGATTTTCTTTGCTGGTGTAAAATCTCTCCTGTATAGGATCCTCTCATGATCTTTCATATTTCTTTTTTGTATTTTTGTTTTATTTATTTATTCCTTTGTAGTATTGCCTGTTTCTCATTTGATTTCTGGTTCCTTTCTCTGTTCTTCCTGATGAGAATAGCTAATAGTGTATCAATTTTGTTTATCTTCTCAAATAATCATCTTTTGGTATCATTTCTTTTCTATAGAGTACTTTTATACTATATTTATTCATTTCTGCTCTAATCTTTATCATTTCTTTTCTCCTGGTATTTTTTGGGGGGGGGATTGTTGTTTTACCAGCTCCCTAACATGTGTGATTAGGTTGTCTATTTGCCACCTTTCTGTTTTATAATGTGGGCACTAGTAGCAATGAACTTTCTTCTTCTGATTGCTTTTGCTGTGTCCTATAGATTACAAAAACTTCAAAACTTGTTTGTGTATTATCATTAGTTTCAATGAATTTTCTTATTTCAGTCTTAATTTCTTAATTTCTTCAGTAGTGAACCCATTCAGGAGTAGATTGTTTAGTTTCCATGTGTTTATGTATGTTGGGGGTTCACTTGGTAGTTGATTTTTTTTTTTCAGAGAGGTTTTTGCTATAGGGCGAATGCCCTCACAAAAAAAGACAGAGAGAGACAGACAGAAAGCGAGAAATCACTCCCCAGAAGGGATGGCAACACTGAAACCCCACCTCCTCTATTCTCCTCTTGGGATCTTGGACACACATGCACACACACCTAGCATGAGTTAAAACCACTGGGTCCGGGACTTGAACCATAGTCAACTACATGAGAATCTAGCAACATAGTCATTACGCCAACTGCTGGTCCCATCTCTGTGGTTGATTTTAAGTTTGATTATATTGTGGTCAGAAAATACAATGGATATAGTTTCCATGCACTTAAATTTGTAAAGGCTTGTTTTATCCTTATAATGTGGTTGACATTTTAAAATACATCATGTGGAGGTGAGAAAAATAAATATTTTTGTGGTTGTGGGGTCAAATATTCTATAGATGTCTGTCAACTCAATTTGATTTATGCTATCATTTAGATTTTGTGTCTTTTTATATTATGTCTAGATGATCTGTCAGAGGAGACAGTGGAGTGTTAAGATTCCCAATGATTATTATGTTGCCGTCCTTCTTTCCCTTTAGATCTAATAGTCTCCCTTTCACGTATGTGGATGCTTCAGTCTTGGGTACATAGATATTTATAAGTATTACATCTTCTTGGTGTACTATCTAGTAATATTTAGTGTTCTTTGTCTCTTCTTACAGCTTTTGTCTTGAAGTCTATTTTGTCTGCTATCAATATCGTGATGCCAGCTTTTTTCTGATTTCCATTTTTATGGAATATCTCTTTCCAGCCCTTCACTTTCAATCTATGTGTATCTTTATCAGTGAGGTGTGTTTTTGTAAGCAGCATATAGAGGACTCGTGAATTTTTATTCATTCAGTCAGTCTATGACTATTAATTGGAGAATTTAATCCATTAACATTTAACATTATTGTTATTGATATTGGTAGTCTTAATCCTGCCATTTTGGTGGTTGTTTTTTGTCCTGCTATTTGTTTGTCTCTCTTTACTTTTCCTGATATATTAATCCTTTCAGTAATCCTTGAAGAGCTGGTATTGTGTTGGTGAATTCTTTCAGGTTTATTTATCTGAGAACGATTTTATTTGTTCTTCCCATGTGAAGGATAATCTTGCCAGGTATAGTATTATTGATTGATATTGTTTTTCTTTTAGTGTTTTGAATATGTATTCTCATTCTTCTCTTGACCGCATTATTTTAGTTGAGAGGTGTGATTTTAGCCTAATGGAATAACCGTTGTAAATAACTTTACATTTTTCTCTTGCCATTTTTAGAATATTGTTTTTATCTTTGATTTTTACTAATCTGGCTGTGATGTGCTGTGGGGAGGATATTTTTGTGTTGATTCTATTTGGAGTTATTTGTATTTCCTGTGTACAGATTTCTCCATATTTCCCTAGATTTGGACAGTTTTCAGATATATTCCATGAAAGAGATTTTCTATACCTTTATCAGCTTCTTCTGACCTTCTGGAATAACCACTATACCTATATTTGGGTGATTAATGCTGTCTAGAATTTCCTATAAGTTATTCTCTTTTTTTCTTTTTGTACTTTTGTCATTCTTTTTGGTGGCTTGGTCTATGTTGCAGATATTGACTTTAGGTCAGAAATACTTACTTCTGCATGGTCCAATCTGTTATCAACATTTTTGAAAGAGATTTTAATTTCTTGTATTGTCTTTTTTTTTTTTTTATAAGTTCTGTTTGATTCTTTATCAAGATGTCTATATCTTTATGGAATTCTTCTTTCATGTACTATAATGATTTTATTTTTCATATCTAGGAATTTATTGCCTGATTCCTCTTGATCTCCTTGAATTTCATCACTATGAATGTTCAGAATTCTTTTTGGATATTTCTGTGAATTATATTGTGCTGTCTATTGTTGGTGAGGAGTTGTACCCTCTTAGGGGAGAGTTATTTCTTCATTTTCTTATTATTCTATCTCTGTGCCATTTTTTTGGTCATCTGATGAAATATTCACTTCTTCTTATTTATCGTAATAGGTTCTATATTGTCAGAAAAGGGAAGATCAGCCCTAGATCCAGATGTGTTCCTGGTAGAGGGCTGTGTCTTCCAAATTAGAGCAGGTTACATAACGTTTATGTGGTTAGCTTCAGGTGGTCAGCTCCTCTCCCAACTTTTCAGCTCCTGATGAACGGGGGATGAGCTAAGTAAATATGACTTGATGAAGAGGCTAAAGTCGCCACTGTGTGTGTATGACCCACAAGCTAGAGGTCCTTAGGTTCCAAAGACACACTTGGGGGAGGGTATTGGGATGCAACCACCACAAGATAAATGCTGGCAATATAATCCAGCTCTTCTGACAATCAGGGCTCAGGAAGCAGGTAGCATAGGATGACTGGAGAGTCCTAGATTCCAAGGCAAATCTATACCCATGATGAGAGATGTGCTGGCACCAAAACCTCCATGATGTTTTAAAGTTCCCTTAGATTGGTAGATATTATTTCTCTCTTACTATTTGAGGATTTTATAAATATGTATTTTAAAGTCATTTTGAAATTGCTCTATCACGTTGAGTTATCTTCATGATTTTGTAGATAATAACTCTTTTCTCCATTTTAAAATTCTAATTAGCACAGAAGAACAGGTGCCAAAGTTAAAAAAAAATGTAAAAAATAGATCAACTTTTATCTGAGAACTGAGGGATGATAACCGTGATTTACATTAATAATGGAATGTGCAGGTTGTCTCCATAATCCATTTGAATACGTACTCCATGCTGTAGGAGGACTATCACTAACCTCCGAGTGGTGGTTGAGGACACCATGAAACTATTAGTGCCTCTCCCTGCACTTGATGCAACAACTGTCTCCTGATTCTTAAAATTTGTCCCACAAAGCCAAAGCGTATTTCTTTTCAAGTTTTTCTTTTTTCTTTGTTTTGCCATAGGGCACATATGCTTGTCAGAGAAAGACAGAGAGTCAGAGGGAAAGGAGACATCATCTCCCAGAAGGATGACCATGCTGTAATACTTTCTTCTCTATTGTCTCAAAATTTGGAGTATGCATGCACATGCACTGGAGTGATTTTCAAGTGCCAGGTCCACACTCAAACTACAGTTGACCATGTGTACAGTTGACCGAGTGAGAGTCCAGCACTTTAACCACCACACCAACTGCTGGCCCACCAGAGGGTATTCTAAATACTTAATTCAGATCAAATCAAACCCTTCCCAAATTATTGGTTTTTTTTCACAAGTAATAAAATAAAGAAAATATTTTAAAATGCCTTTTATCTGGTTTAATGTTTTTAAACTTTTGTGTGCAAGTGGATCACTTCATGTTCTCATTAAGATGAGGATTCTGACTCAGTGATATGGGATGGAGCCTGAGATTCTACAGTTTTTTTTTTTTTTTTTGAGAGGTTTTTACTATAGAGCGTGTGTGCTGGCCAGACAGACAGAGAGAGACAGAGAGACAGAAAGTGAGAAATCACCCCCGAGGGGGGGTGGCACGGCCGCAATCCCTTCTCCTCCATTCTCCTCTCGGGATCTTGGGCACACACGCACACGCGCCCGGCATGACTTTTAAGCCACCAGGTCTGGGACGCAAACCACAGTCGACTACAGGAGAGCCCGGCAACATAGCAATTATGCTAACTGCTGGTGCCAGATTCTGCATTTTTAACAAGCTTCTAAATGATGCTAATGATGCCTGGCACATTCTAACTTGCAGGTTTTGAGTTGTACAGTGGCCTCGGCCTCCCTCTCCCACTTCATTGTACACTACTCACTTATTTAATTGCACCACAGAGGCCTCCTTGCTGTCTTTAAGAAAGATGAGGTTGTTACTGGTTTAGACTTTTGTACAAGAATTAGGGCAAGTTCTGATCTATTCCCTTACTTTTTCCCGGTCTACATTACATCAGTCTTTCTCTGTATCTTACTTTCTGTTCACAGTTATTGTTTGTTTGCAACATTAGAACAGAGTTCATTAAACATTCTAATTCTCAATTCTTATTATTTACCAAAGACTAAACACAATGGATTTATTGAATACCATCACCTTATCCAGCACATTTTCTTTTGTGAATACAATGAAACTTAGCATATATTATGTGAACAAACAGCTGGTGAAAAAAGACTAAAAACAAATACACCATGCTCATATGTGTGTAATCTACTCATAGTTTTAACATGGGGAAACTTCAGTCATTACAGACTCATGATTATCAGCTATCCCAACCTCTGCCAGAATACAGTTCAAAATGATCTGAATTATATATAAATACCATTTAATATTACATGATCCACTACATCAATGACATCATGCTAATTAGAATGAATGAACACAGCTAGCGAGTCAGAAACCTTAGAACACATGCACGTTTCTGATTGGAGGAAATAAGTCTTACCGAGAATTATAAGTCTTTCGAATCAGTAAAATTTTAGGGGGTCCATGGGTCAGGAACACGCTGGGATAGTCTATCTAATGTAAAAGACAAATTATTCCATTTCCCACCTACCACCAAGGAGAAAGAATCATAATACTTAGTAGGCCCCTTTAGGATCTGGAAATAGAACTTCCCACATTTGAGAATATTGTTCTAGCCTCTAGTTAAGTCATGTGGAAGGTTGACAAAGGAACGGGAAAAGGCAAGCAGCCCTGCTACATGATATTTACAAAACACCATAAAACATAAGTAATACCTCCAGGTCTTAATGGAGGGAGAAGATGCCGTATAGACTTATTCACAGGCCCCCAATTCAAATCCTTGCTTCTCTGGAGAAAATTCACATCAAAGTCAGTGGAGAATTACACACTTTTAGAAAAATAGCTTGTGCTACTAAACCTTAGCAGACACAGCATTGGGTCAGAGAGCACCAAAACATCATGGATCTGGATTTGATTATGAGCTGGACTCTTCTAGACTAAGTCCTAGGATGGAGCCGTCCTTACTCAGCACACTGCGTAAGATGAATATAGTACACCTCTGACTGAGCATGAGCAAAACAAAAGGGCATAAGCCAACACCTGGACGAGTATCTCAGAATTGAACTCATCCATATGAGCTTATAGGAGAGCCCTTATAACCAAGTGACAGAAAAGGAAAAAAAACAGCTTAGTTTCCAGATGATTTGATATTTGATATGGGAGCAAGGTAATACACCACATTTTGTAGTAAAGCCTCATTCAGAGATGACCTTACAGTGAATAAATATAAAAAAAGAAAAATAAGCATAGTATGGTAAAGGGAACTCTTCCCAATGTGCAGAGCTTAACGTATTTTAACTGGTCATCTGTTGTGTATAAAAGAAAAATAATATGAGATTAGTATATATGTGAATCCATAAGTAGTGACCATGCACAGGACAACTGGACAAGAGGTGACATCTAGAAAGATCACAAGACAGAGGGCAAGGAGGTTAGAGACAGAGACAGATACATGGAAATAGGCGCAATGAAGATATTTGCATTACCTTTTAATGCCTGACAGAGATCATCTACCATGGGAGAGACACTAAATTGTCAAAGGACAAAGTGGTTCACTCAGTTGGCATTAGCCAGTTTCTGATGTTGGGTATCCAGTGCTGGCTTGATCACAACAGGATCAAGAAGTCTTTCTTGGAGAAATGGGATTAAGCATGACTCCATATTCGTTGACTCCTGATCATGGCTGATGTGGCGTCCTAACTTGCTCTTGGGTAAAATTTCTTCTGACAATGATTGACACTGAGAATAGCCATTCCTGTTGATTAATTCCAATCTAACTCAAAAGAAATGGGTCCAATCCTATAAATCATTACAAAATAAATCAGTATTTAAGCACAAAGATGTCTCCAAATAAACATTTAGAAAGGTAATTAAGAAAATATCTTTGGAATTAAAGAAAAAAAATTTTGTTTGTTTTTTTGTTTTTGTTTTTTGTTTGTTTGTTTTTTCCTAGGGGAAGAATAAATGGGGAGTTAGGAATAGAAATGGATATTCAAGAACAGGTGGGTATAGTTTTTGAGTTGATATTTGGATTCTATTGTTCAAAAGCTGTGCTCTGACTGAATAAAAGCACAACTAATGAATGTGTTTCAAAGTATTTCTGGTGATTATATCACTTTTTCAAAATATCATAGAATATGGATAGATCTTCCCAAAATTTCTTCAGAGCCCTTTGAGTTAATCAATTTCCTGGCAAGAATAAGTGACTAAATCAGTGAGACCCTATGACTTCCCAAAATGAAAGAAATTAATGCCACTGTTCCTTGCTCCCAATCTGATTTATTCTTAAATTGATCATTCCTTAGCTACTTTAAATCATACTTCCAATTGTCAAAATGGTTAGCTTTTTTTTTTTCATTTTTGAAAATCATACACATTCAAATGATTGGTATCTGAATGACGGTGGACTACTATGGTAGCACTTGGAGAAGAGAGGGTTACTGTATCTGAGTCTGTGTACATGTATTAGGAGTTATTTGCACCAAACCATTCAGCGAAATAATCAGTATCCTTTCCCATTGTCTTTGTATATTATAATATTTCTCCAAGTCTGTATGGATATTTCCAGTTCAAAGTATGCTATCAAAAGATTCCTCCTCAAGTGTCTATCAGTCATACTGTATTTTAGGAAAATAACTTCTAATTCAATAAATAAAATTTTCCTTAATGGCTAAGTCTGTGACATAAGGGAAGTGGTAGGTCTGATTTTTTTTTCTTTTCTTTTTTTTAGAGGTTTTTGCTATAGGGCACATGTGCTCACCAGACAGACAGAGAGAGACAGAGAGACAGAAAGCGAGAAATCACCCCCCAGGGGGGATGGCCACTCCACAATCCCTTCTCCTCCATTCTCCTCTCAGGATCTTGGGCATGCATGCACACATGCACGGCGTGAGTTTAAGCCACTGGATCCGGGACTCGAACCACAGTCGACAACATGGGAGTCCAGCGACATAGCCATTACGCTAACTGCTGGTCCCTTCAATACATTTCCTAAGGAAAAGAAGACCATAACTGATTTTCCTATTTTGTACCTGCCAAGTCCACAGCCTTGATGATTCGCAAGTATAAAAAAGGCTTTTAGGCCTCATCTAATTTTGAGCCTCAATTCTGGTACTTTTCACCAGACAGTCTATGTTTCAGGAGGACACCAAGGTTCTGGTGACTGGCTATCCCTGAACATTCATGACTCAGTGCCTTTGCATGTTGTGGTGTGCTGGTTACTTTACAATCTTTTATCTACTCACCTTCCAAGAACCCACTGGAATGTGAGGTCTTCCCCAATACCCACAAATAGGCTCTCTCTTCTATGTTATGTATTTGCTGTTAGAGGAAGACTCAGGGCATTTCATTGAGACAGAATGAAACTTTTATGAATAAATTGGTAAAAACCAGGATAGAACATCTAGCATTTTCTCAATGGATAGTTTTTTAATGAGTAAACAAATAAAGAATAGTCTCCAAAGACTTTCCCTTCCTTTTTTCTTTCTTGTGCTAGTATAAGATAGATGAAAAATAATAAGAAATTCTGGGCGATGTTTACCTGGGGCCTTCATGTATTTGCTCTAGCACAATATGGTAACTTTATTTCTTTCATTTCTTTTCTTTTCTTTTATTTATTGTGTAGATGTTTTGCTATAGGGCACAAATACTCGCCAGAGAGAGACAGAGACTGTGAGAGAGAAAGTGAGAAATCAACCCCAAGTGGGCAGGGCCACACCACAATCCATTCTCCTCCATTCTGTTCTTTGGATCTTGGGCATGCACACACATGCAGCTGACATGAGTTTCGATACACTGATTCCAGGACTCAAATTACAGTCAGCCATGTGGGAGTCCAGTGATGTAACTGCTAGACCATCTGCTGGCCCCAATATGATAACTTTCTTTACTCAAGGCCAGGAGTAGATCTTCTTGTAGCTGTATTTTCCACACAAATAAAGAATCCTTCAGTAATATTTTAATTCTGTTAACTATTAAATTATAATTAAAATTAATTAATTCAATATGAATATACTATCAGCAACAGTAAATATTGGGTCATTGAGGCATTCATGATGCATTTTTGCATTAAAAAACTTTGAAAAATACATCATGACTTTCCTAATGACCTAATATTTTAATTTTTTGATATCTGCTTCATTTTTTAAAAGTTAAAAAATCTTTAAAGAATAATTTTAAATGAGCACCAGACCCTGATATTCTGCTTTTCACATTATACAGCCCTGATCAAAACTACCTCTGCCATAACTCCAAATATCTTCTATAGTTTTATATACACATACCCCCCACAAACACATGCATGCACATACCACATGCACATAGTCATTTCCAAAAATCATATGCATATGTATGTAGCATTGGTTTAAATTTAGCACAATGAACCACAAATGCAGCATTTTGAATGTGGTTATTTGTAATGTATATAAATGTGAACATTGTGGACATATCATGCAACATTCAAAATATACTGTACCATCTATCTCTATGTAACTATTAACATAAATTTTACTTTTACCTGGTACATGGAATATTATACTATTTCAACATTAATTAATTAGTCTTCTTGAGGCTTATTGAAGCCATGTATATTTTTCTGTTCACAAATATCACTGCAGTAAACATTCTAGTGCAAATGTACAGAGTTTACATTTGAAAGATACACACACATATACACACTCACAAATATATGGTCATTTTCTTTTTTAATAATATTAAAATCTATTCACCAAATTGTACATTCTTATCCAAAAGCCTAAACATTATTGTATATGTTGTTAATATATTTTCCTATTCAATCTTATTTCCATTAACTTCACTTATGGTATGTTACTGTTGTTATAAAAGCCCATTATTTCAAGGAAGTCAGGTTGTACTATGATTTCTCTATAGTTAGTGGCTTTTTTGCTTTTTTATTTGAGAATATATTCCTTACCTTAATGCCATAAATATATTCTCCTTTATGCTTTCTGATAATTTTGATGTTTCCTCTTCCCTATATTTTGAAAAGTTTACTTAGTTCTTTCATGTGAAAGAGAAGAGAGAGGCACCCCGACAGGAGAGAGACAGAGACCGGTACTTTGGATAAGGTCTTGTCATGTTAAGATCCTTGCACCAACATCGCAGCCATCCAGGTGTATGTGGGCACACCTGATATGTTCAGATTGACCCAGATGCAAACCATGGCCTCAGCATAGTGACCAGGGCCCTGACACCTGAACCACCATAGCTAGTTCCTTCTTCCCTGTTTTGCAGTTAAATTAATCTTTGACCATGTTTTTACTTATAATGCAGTTAGGTATAAATTTTTTTCTTTGAAATTATATCACATCCATAATATATCTATACATGACAGAGAGTTTCCTTAAATCCTAGGAGTCTCATTTTATCTCATTAAGACATAATACTTTATAAAAATTTTAAAGAAATATTTTATTAACATATACGTCTATTTCAAAAGCTGTACATTATTTTTTAGAGGCTTTTGACTTTGAGTGCATGCACTCTCCAGAGAGAGAGAGACAGAGACAGAGACAGTGAGAGGGATAGTGGGAAATCACCCCCCAGGGGGGATGGCCATGCCACAGTGCCTTCTTCTCCATTCTCCCAGGATCTTGAGCATGCACTCACATGTGCCTGGTAAATCCTAGGAGTCTCATTTTATCTCATTAAGACATAATACTTTATAAAAATTTTAAAGAAATATTTTATTAACATATACGTCTATTTCAAAAGCTGTACATTATTTTTTAGAGGCTTTTGACTTTGAGTGCATGCACTCTCCAGAGAGAGAGAGACAGAGACAGAGACAGTGAGAGGGATAGTGGGAAATCACCCCCCAGGGGGGATGGCCATGCCACAGTGCCTTCTTCTCCATTCTCCCAGGATCTTGAGCATGCACTCACATGTGCCTGGTGTGATTTTCAAGTCACTGAGTCTGGAATTCGACCCATTATGGGCCATGTGGGAGTCCGGCGATGTTACGCCATCTGCTGGTCTCCAAAAGCTATATGTTATTGAGAGTATAACTTGATAAATTTTTATCACCATTCCAATAAGAAAATAGAATAGTACAACACAGAATTCTCACTTTCTAAGTGATTTATAACTTTAACACTGAATAAACCAAAAATTGCGATTAATATAAATGATTTAATTCCAATTATTAGAAGATTCTCAGGTTGCATAAAATAAAATCAAACTACAAATAATTAATCATATGCTGCTTAAATTACAAGTATCTGGGCCAGCAGGTGGTGTGTTAAGGCACTGGATTCTATTGGCCTTCTGCAGTTTAAGTCCCAGACCCAGTGACTTGAAAATCACTCCAGTGCACATATGCATACCCAAAATCCTGAGAGAAGAATGGAGGACAAGGGATTATTGCATGGTCATCTTCTCTGTGTGGGTGATTTCTCACTTCTCTTCTCTCTCTCCCTGTCTGTGGTGAGTACACACTCCCTATAGTAAATAAAAACTTTTTAAAAATTACAAGTATCATTTGTATAGAAGGTTGTTTTCTTTTTAAAAAAAAAAAAATAACAATAGGCCAGAGACCAGCATAATGGTTAAGTTGCTGAGTTGCTGGACTCCCATGTAGTCTTCCATGGTTCAAGTCCTGGACTCGGCAGCTTAAACTCACACCGGGCACATGTTCATGTGTGCCCAAGATCCCAAGGAAAGAATGGAGGAGAAAGGATTGCAGAATGACCATTCTGCTTAAAACTCATATTTAGCAAGTGTGTATGTATGCCCAAAATCCCGAGAAGTGACAGAAAGAGAAGGGATTGCAGCATAGCCATCCCCGCGATGGTGGGGGGAGTTATTTCTCACTTTTGGTCCACACTAGAGTAAATAAATTGATATATTTTTGAAATGCAATACTCTAAAGCAATGAAAATGTACAAATTATTACTATTCTAATAGCATGGGCAGAAGGCAGACACAGATGAATATATATCGGTTGGTAGCATTTATGTCAATTTTAAATGAAATAAAAAACTTATCTATGGTTCTAATAATTCATTTCCTTAAGTTTTTAATTATGCTAACATTATTAATCTAGATCATTTCCACTTTGGAATGACATAAATTTGCATCTCTGAGCATTTTTGTGCACATCTCTGTGAATGTGTGGGTAAGAGTCTCTTGTATATGTATGTTTGCTGGCTCATACAGTATGCAAGTGTTTACCTTCAGTGGAAACTATAAAATAGATTTCCATGGAACCTCTTTCAATTAACATCTCAGCAGCAATGTATGAGAATTTTTAAAAATTGTATTTGTATTGCTTGTGTTTTTAGTTATAGTTATTTTGAAAAGTTGGTATAGGAATCAAATTGTAGTTCTATAATAAATGGTGATGTAAAACACATTTCCCTATTTCATTTAGAATTTTGATAGACTTTTATAAAGTAATTTTTAACTTCTTAGCTCAATTTTAAAATTGTATTCACCGTTTTTCTTAGTGATTGCTAGAATTTCAGAAGTCTTCTCTTTGCAATCATTAGATTTTCATAGTCTTATATTTTGATAAACAGAATACCTTAATTATAGCTCAATCATTTGATCATTTATTTTCCTTATGATTAAGGATTTTTATGCCCTATTAAAAAAAAAAAAACTGCTGGAATCAGCAGGTAGCATGGTAGTTAAGGCACTGGAGTTCTACATGGGTGACAAGTTTGAGTTCTAGGCCTGGAGGCTTGAAAATCATGCTTGGCGTGTCTGTGTGCATGTTGAAAATCGAGAAAGGAGAATGGACCGAAAGGGATTTCAGCATTGTCATCTTCCCAAGGAAATGATTTCTCACTTTCCCTATATCAATTTGTGTCTGTCTCCTCTCTGGTGAGCACATGCACACTATGCCAAAACCTAAAAGTAAATAAATAAATAAACTTTGTTTACTCTAACATTATAAACATATTTTCATATATAATCTTCTATAAGCTTTATTGTTTTGTCATTCATATTAGATTTGCAACCCATCTCAAATTGATTTCTATATATGATATGAAATAGAAGTTAAGAGTCACTTTTACAATACGGATATTCAATTATGTAGATATTGAATAATTTACTGACACATCTATTCTTTTATTAATTGTTTTATGCGTATTTTCCCAGTAAGTTCACATTGCCATTTTTACTGTAGTTTTATAATAATTCATGATGCTTATACATATAAAATGTCCCAGCTATTCTTCATTTCATTCTAACCATATTTGTATTTTCACATTTCTTTATCTATTTGAGATTTGACTTGACATTTTGCACTAAAAAAATACAGCTTAGATTTATTTAAGATTATAATTGATGAATAGGTAAATTAGGGTGAACCACAATTTTATTTTATTGAGTCATTTATTGTTTAATCTGGAATATCAATATCATTCCATTTGTTGAGGTCTTTTGTATATTTGCTCAGTAATATTTTGTAATTCTCTATATTAATGCATTGCAAATCTTTTTTTTTGGGGGGGGAGAGGTTTTTGTTATAGGGTGCGTGCACTCACCAGACAGACAGAAAGAGACTGAGAGACAGAAAGCAAGAAATCACCCCCCAGGGGGGATGGCCATGCTGCAATCCGTTCTCCATTCTCCTCTTGGGATCTTGGGCACACGCGCCCGGCGTAAGTTTTAAGCCACTGGGTCTGGGACACGAACCACGGTCAACTACATGGGAGTCCAGTGACATAGCCATTATACTAACTGCTGGCCCCAATGCCTTGCAAATATTTTCTTGGTTTATTTCTAGAGTTATCTCATGGTATTCTAAATGGTGTCACCTTTTATTAAAAAAATTTGGTTCCTAATTATTTATAGCAATATGCACATAAAAATTATTTCCCCTTGTTGATCTCTAATTCTGTGATTTATGTAACTTTGCTTACTAATTTTAATAATTTATCTGTAAACCCATTTGGGTTTTCTAAATTTTCATTGCCATAATGGTTACTATGTTACGTCAAATGAACTTTCTGTAAATATTGAGATGGTCAAATACATTTTCTCATTTAATTTGCTTCTCTGATAAAATACACTGTTTGGCTTTCAAATGCTAAGCCAATTTTGTATTTCTAGAATAAAATCCAACTGATTTGTTTATTACATATTATCCTATTAATATACCTCTTAATTTAAATTGTTAATGTCATGTCCAGGATTTTTTGCATCTATGTTCATGAGAAAGTTTGACTGACAGTCATTTTTTCTTATATCTTTATATGTTTTGGCTTTAAGTTTATCCTGTTCTCACAAAAGGAAGTCAGTAACTTTTCCCCATTAATAGTGAATTCAGTGTCTTTACCAGATATGGGACTATGCAGTTTCTATTTCTTGTTATGTCTCTTATGTTGAATTGCATTTTCCTTGAATTTGTCCATCTGATCTAAATTTTCAAGTTGATTCGCACACAATATCTTCTTAATAACTTTGATTTTCATGTATGTATGTGGATTCTGCTTAAAGAAAAACTTTAGACAAATTGAATCCTATGAAGTTTAATTCAATAAAGAATAGCTGGCTGGGCAAGTCTGGCGGCTCTCAGAATTAGAACCTATTCCCAGAAACTCCAGGGCTATTGCAAGGTTACTTAACATGAACAGATAAAGCAAAGTGACCTACAGAAAACAAAAAAGAGATGCAGAAATATCTGGATCTATTTCAGCTCAGCATTTCCCTTATTTGACTAGCATTTGGCTGCTGTGATTGGCTGAGCCTTGGGTTACTTATAGAAGAGTAGATTATAGTCTACTTACATATCAGGTCAGGCTACAATTCGCTATGTATGGAGAACCCTTTAGGCCAAATTAAAAACAGGTACAAAAGCAACTTTCAGTCAAACTCAATTTAAGAGTTCTGATATGGGTAGTTTGTGCATTATAAATTATAAATATGTTTTATTGACTACCCTTGCTAGTAGTTTATCAAATGTATTAATCTTATCAAAAGACCAATACTTTGCTTTCTTGAGTTTTTCAGCTGTTCAGTTACTGTGTCTTTTAATCAATTACTAGAGCTACCCCCACAGTATTAGCAGATACGCACAGTACTAGCGAACTGGATTTCACCTGGCTAACTGCAATTCAAATCCCAATTCAGTGACTTGAAAAACACACTTGGCTAGGGCCAGCAGGTGGTGTGGCGGTTAAGGGTGCTGGATTCCCACATGGCTGACCATGGTTTGAGTTTCAGGCCTGGCAGCTTTCTCTCTCTCTCAGTCTTGTTCTCTCTCTCTCACACACACAAACTTTCTGGCTAAATTAAAAGAAAATAAAAATGAATTAATAAATAAAGTTAAATAAAATAATTTTTTAAAAAAGAAAATAAAAACACACTTGGCACATGTACTCTCATGTCCATGATCTTAACAGTATGAATAATGGAGCACAAAAGATTTCAGCATGAGGATGCTTTCTCTCTCTCTCTCTCTCTCTCTCTCTCTCTCATCTTTCTCTCCCTGATGAACACAAACACCCTAAAATTATTTTTATCTAATTTCTATTTTTAACAAGTAATTTAATACTTTTTTAAACTAACATCATTAATACAATTACTCTCTTTATTTTAAAAGAGAAGAAACATAATGACAACTGCTTTTTTTTTTTTCTTTTATACTCAGCATTTTTAGCTGTGTTAATATGTGTGGTAAGTAGAATAAGGAATGGGTCTCCCAAAGTTGTTCATGGTCAAATATCTGGAACTTGTGTTACTGTACATAGCAAAACTGACTTTAAAATGGGGTTTAGTTAAATATTTGAGATGGAGAGATTATCCTGGGCTATCTATGTAAGTCCTTAGGGATCACAACCTCCTCATATATGGGAAAGAGGAAGCAGGAGTCACACAAGAACATGTGCATGTGCCAGCTGAGGTCAGAGGCTAAATGATGTTGAACTGATGGCTTTGAGGTTGTGGAGAAAGGAGCCGAGAAAAGCAGGTGGACTGGAGAGACTAATAAATCTTGTAAATGAGTTCTCCTCTAGGGTATCCTCAAAACACAAGGGGTCTCAACAAGTTCATAAAAAAATGTGTATTATGAAACCATTATGCATAAATTTTCAAAATTTATTGCACAAAATAAATTTATGTTTTCATTCCATTTTGCTATCAACTTGTTGAAGTTCTCTCATACTAGCACTCCTGACACTTGGACTTGAACCCAGTGAGAATGGTTTTGGACTTTTGACATCTTTGATTATAAGTTAGCAATCAGTGTTGTTTTAAATTACTAAATTTGTGGTCATTTGTAACAGTAATGGGAAATTAATACATCATGTTTGAATATTTTCTGTTGTTAATGCTTCATTGTGACACTCACTTATCCCCACCTAGGTTATTGTTTTTCCTCAGATACATCCCTTAGTGGTTAGTTCCCGAAGGGTATATAGGGTGAATAGAGAATAAGCCCATATATACATTGTGTGTGTGTGTGTGTGTGTGTGTGTGTTTAGAGAGAGATTTTTTACTATAGGGCATGTGCATTCGTCGGAAAGACAGAGAGACAGAAAATTAGAAATCACTCCCCTAGGGGGATGGCCACACCACAATCTCTTCTCCTCCATTCTCCTTTTGGGATTTTGGGCATGCACTCACAGGCACTTAGCGTGAGTTTTAAGCCACTGAGTCTGGGACTTGAACTGCAGTCAACTACATGGAAGTCCAGCGATGTAATCATTATGCCATCTGCTGGTCCCAGTCTTTATATTTCTTAAATACCTTTACTTTATCCTTACAGCTACCATATTAATAATGACATAACTAATGTAAAGGAGTCTTAAGTTGAACTCTTTAAAGATAAATTTATTCACTATGGTTTTTTTATTTATTTATTTTATTCTATTCAATAGCATTTGCTATAGGATGCATCTGCTTGCCAGATAAAGACAGAGAGGAAAAGATAAAACAAAAATGAGAAATCAGCCCCCAGGGGGATGACCATACCACCATCCCTTCTCTTCTAAGTTTCTCAAGATTTTATGCACATACATGCACATGTCCAGCATGGTTTTCAAAACGCCAGAGTTGGGTCTCAAACTGTACAGCAGACTATGTGGGATCCAGCACCTTAACCTCCATGCCACCTGCTGGCCCGTTCACTGTGTTTATATTAGTCTATTGTTAGAATAATTGCTATTACTTTGTAGAAAATGCATTTTCTCCTTTTGGTAGATACAAAAAGTAATAGCCTCTTCATTGTTTATATTAACAGAGATTTCTCTTCCCCTTTTAAAGGCAAATGTAATTTTTAATATAAAAATATTTTTTTATTTTTTTATTTTTTGTCCTTAGAAGAGATAAAGTTTCTTCATGTTATTTAATCCCTCAATCGTTTACTTGGAAGTGCTTTAGAGATATTTAAATGAGAAATGGGACAGCTGTATTAGGACTTTTTAAAGCATGGCATTTCTAATTATAACACATCTCCTACAAAATTTAATTCATTTGCGCATTCTTAAAAACTGGTAATTACCTCATTTGTATTGTTTCAGACATTTCTTAGTATGCCTTACTCTGTTCTGATCTTTTCCTCCTCTGTCATATTTTTCTAAAGGCTCTGAATATCTTAATATCTGGTTAAAATACACATTCATATTGCTTTTTAACAATTCTATACATTTCTTTAAAGTATATAGACCCAGACAGGATTCTTAAGTCATTTATGCCATACTTGATTATTAAAAGAGATCATGTTCTCTCTTAATGAGAAAAGAGAAGGAAGATGAAAGCAAACAAGATTCTGAATGTGTACTCCCAGGCATGACATTTACATTTTCTGAAGTTTTCTGAAAATGTGGATAATTCTAACTGTGGAAGATTATTTCAATAATTAAGTGGAATCTGAGTGAAGATAATTCTCTACAATTAACAACCCATCCATATGGGCACACACACACATGAATTAGCCTTCCCCATTTTGTGAAAATGCAAATTTTCTCTTTTTTTTCTTTTTTTGTATTTTTTTTATTTCAATTTATATTATTCATTCAATCACATGTCACTTAGCTTACAAAGTGAATATTCCAATATGTATACATTTCTCATCAATCCTATTAAGAATACTATACACATTATTTTCAACAGATAATAACTTATTTTTTTGTTCCATAAATGCCTTGTCTCTCTATTTTTCTCCTTAATTTCTTTCTTCAGACTCCCCTCCTTCACCCACCCTTTTCCCACACAGTATCTGGTATTTATAACCATTTGCTATATCTTCTAGTCATTCAGTTTCAGTCACAGAGTACGGAAACTCAATGTATATTAAGTGGAGACATACAATGTCTCCCCTTCATAGCCTGGATTGCTTCACTCAGCAGTAAATCTTCTATAGGAGGGGATGTAGTGAAAGGGGAACTCTCCTACACTATTGTTAGGAATGTAAATTGGATCTACATTAGAATTACCATATGATCCAGCAGTCCCACTCCTTGGTATCTACCCAAAGGACAAAAGAATCCTTAGTTGGAAAAGTGCTTGCACATCGATGTTTATGGTGGTATTATTCTTAATTGCTAAGACATGGTGTGGTAGGCACTTAGCTGATAATGATCAGGCAGCCCTAAGAGAATAGCAGAAGGACACATGTCACATCAATCACAATTTATCAGGAGTTACAACCAGATTCTCTATGAAATCTCTTCTTCCCACCCAGTTCCTGGTGCTGGGAAGGCAGGGCAAATACCATTTTCCTTCCTTGGTACCTGAGGAATACACACAGGTATGATTGTAAAATTCTCTTTTATCATCCCTCTTGAATACAAAAAGACCGAACCAAACATTTTGGTCAACATCCTGATTCCCACTGGGGCAATAAACTAATTGGGCAGTCTATCCCAATTAAACATCCTGGCTCATACTAGGCATGCGCAGTTAGGTAATCAAAGTCCTCAAGTTCTTCATCTATGAGAGAGATGTGCCCAGGAATTCAAACAAAGGAATAGATAGTGTGACAGACCTCCCATCATTAAATATTCATGATCACCTCTGGTAATAAAAATAACACCTAAACCAGCAAACTGCCTACCTAAAAGTCTTTTGGGTGTACTTCTTTTCAAAAATATTTCTTTCCTATTAAATTCTCTTTTCTACCTACTTTTATTGTGGCTGTGGCTTTATTTTGTGCCTAGTGTCAGGGCTCTAATTTTAGTGATCTTGACCCAAAGAAGCAAGGACTTCACTACACAGCTCAACACTCTCCCATCCTATGACAATGGAACCAACACAAATGCCCACAAACAGAGGAATGGATTGAAAAATTGTGGCACATATACTCTATGGAATAACACTCAGCAAATTTTTTTTAAAAATAAATTGTATTTCCTAAGTTTCAAAGTATTAACAGAATTTTTTTTTTATTTTTTAAAGAATAATTTAATTTAATTTAATTATTTTAATTTGACCAGAGTGTGGCAGAGAAAGAAAGTGAGAAAGCAAGCTGCCAGGTCCGGGACTCGAACTGTAGTTGGCCATATGGGAATTCAGTGCCCTTAAACACCACACCACCTGCAGGCACCAAAAGGAATAATTCTTTTTTTAAAAAATGTGAATTTTGCAAGGCTAGCAGGTAGCCTGGTGGTTGAGGAACTGGATTTCCATATGGTGACTTTAGTTTGAGTAGGAGATCCAGCAGCCTGAAGATCATGCTAAGCACATGAGTGTGTGTTTTTCTAGAATCCCAAGAGAAGAATGCGGGAGGAGGGATTTCAGCACGGCCATCCTCCCTGGAGGCTGATGGCTCACTTTTCCTTTCTCTGTCTCTCTCTGTTGAGCATATAGTTCAAAAATATGATTCAATTTATATGAAATGTCCACAATAGGAAACCCATACAGACAGAATCTAGAATAGTGACTGCCAGAGCCTAGAATGAGGAGAGAATGGGAAGGGGTTTTATAGGTATGGAGTTTCTTTTTGGGATAATAAAAATATTCTAGAATTACATAGTGATGATGGTTCTACAAGTTCCTGGGTATGCTAACAACCTCTGAACTGTATGAGTTTTAAATGGTGAATTTTATTACATTTGAATGATGTCTCAGGGGGGAAAAATTAGGTCTAAATGACCAGGATTGCTAACTGACGCCAAGGCAAGCACACTGGATAAGGAGAAGCTGCTCATCAGCACTTCTCCCAGAAGACTGCTCCAGCAGGACCCGATGTTCTCCCTCAAAACTGGACCCTGAGTTCTGACACACTCCCTTTCTTCTTGCCATACCCACCAACAAAATCCTCATTCTTGCCATTGCTTGTTGTCAATGGTTGCTATAGAAGAAATAATCAGTACTAATCTAAAGAAGAAACAAAATAAAAATGATGCTGATGAAATCATAAACAGGCAATTATAATCCTGTGTCTCCACTAACCAGTAAACTCAACCTATCTAGGTCTATTACTCCTTTTAAAAAAAAAGAAAAAAAAAAAGGAAGAGATAGCAAAAACAACTGCCTTTTGCAATAACTACGAGGAATGAAATAAATGGTGTGTGAGAAAACAGTGTTGGTGAGATGTGGCTTTGAGACAGCGTGCAAATGCGAACCTAAGCATGAAGGACTTAGAGAAGTGAATGCTGAATCTGTAACTGAACGTAAGTTCAATCCGAGCACTGACTATTCCGATGTATGCTATAGAGCAGTGCATAACTGTTGCACATTACTGCAATGTGTTCAGTAGGCATAAATTCCTAACGTGTTTCCCAAGATCTTTTGGCCTTTTGTAAGATTCTTTTATGCGGAGATGCATTAGCTACATAAAATGCATTGGTACTGGCAACCTATGGCAACTGAAAGAATGTATAGAATGGGGAGAGGGTGGTGAGACTAAGGTCTTAGAATGTCATTGGAATTATACAATAGGCACATCTTCTATTTTTGGTTCCATTAGACTAGTCCTTGTACCAGCACTTAAGTACAACCGCCTTAGCACTTTTGTTTTAATTCAAATCTTAATGACATTCAGTGTAACGTTCTACAGAAATTAACAGCTTTTCTGACAAGCAGCAGCCTGCAGTTTATATAGCGTTAATATGCAGATAAGTAGTTTGGGCTACTCAGACATCTGGCCCCAGTGAAACAGCTGGAAAAGCACAGCTATTAACCTTTTGTTTACAGTGATAGGCATTCCTACAGATGCTAGAATGTTATGGTAGACTCTGAGATGCCCCTAATGGCTCAGGCAACTTTTCTAACTGCAGGTGATGGCATTCTGCCTTCCTTTCAACATAACATCACTAGAGAGGGGAAGCCTGCCTGCTTTTCCCTTTTTGATCAACATCTCTTTGTGTACACTCTGCTAAGTTCAAGCTCATCAGATTCAGGCAAAAAAGGTTATATACAAAAAGCCATTATACCATACTAAAACCAAAGAAATAGTATATTAACCAGTGACTATATATGAGGAATTAGAAATTAAATTAGCATATAAATAGTGCAGGAAGACAGAACTAACGCTTTATGAGACCAGGTCAGATATAGAGGGTCTTTAAAAGGTTCATAGAAAATGCTTATTATGAAAAACTAGATACATTTTAATTTTTTTCGGACCAAAATAAACTCATACTTTAATTTTACTCTTTTCCACAAGCTTTTTGAAACCTCTTCCTGCATGGGAACTATTTATTTATTTTCACTTTTATTTGTTTATTTATTGCTAGAGGATCCAGGCATTTTTCATAGAGGGGCAGAGAGAAAAGGAGAGGAGAAGGGACTCCCTACGGGGAATGGTTATGCCATAGTCCTTCTCTGTCTCTCCCTCCTTTCATGACTTTGGACCATGCTCTCACATATGCCCACTCTATTCTTAGTTGCTAATTCTGGGACTTGATCTGTGCAGTCAGTTATGTGGGATCCACTACCTTAACCACCAGGCCACAGAGCTGGCTCTTCTTATTTTTACCTTTAAGTTTTGCTAAAATTTTGTTTATAGAAAAAGGTAAAACAATGGAGATCTCAAAATCAATCAAATTTCGATGATTTTGAGGTTAGAATCCAAACAACCCCATGGATCCTTTCCTACACTCCCCTGGACCTATCACATTTTGAAGCAGAAGGTGGCACAGAGGTAGCACAACTGGACCCATGTAGGAAGGTCCTTGCTTTGAATCCAGACACCTCCTTGAACACATCATGCATGCACCTGCCCATTATCTGTGCTGACTGAGAGAGGGAGTGGATAGCAGCAGCCTGACAAGTGTTAATAGTGCTCTCTCTGCCTCTCTTTCATGGAAGAAACAAACAAGTAAATTTATTACTCTAAAATTTGCCAACAATATTTCCAAGTCCAATTAAATTCTAAAATGCTCCATATAAACTCCACATTATAGCATTTTGCCTGAAATCCCAAGATGCAGATATTTCTGGGTACTTTAAGTGTCTCAGGGATTATTTGTTTCAGAAAAAAAATGTAAATAATTACATCATCTGATATCTCAATTGAATAAGGATATAGCGCCACCCAATCAAAGTCCCCTTTGCCTTATATTCAACAAGAACTTTTGAAGACATATACTGTGTAGAGAAGTGGGGCAGGTTCTAGTAACACAGTATTGGCCAAAGCTATAGATGCTTCTGGGGATCCTGAAACTCACAGACCAGTAGATAAGATAGACATTTATTAAGATTATATAAACAAATGTAATCCTGTAACCATGGCAAGGACAAGATTTATGCAGCAGAGGTATGTATGTTATAAGAGCTTATAATATGAACTAATTTGGGGATTTGGGGAAGGTATAAAAGTGGACATAATAATAAGCTAATGTCTGGAATAAAATATTTACATTAGGGATAAAAGGAGGGGGCATGGTATCATCTGTAGAGAGGCTCATGTGTATCAGAGTCCTGTTCAAAGAGTTTAAAAAGTCTAGTAGTGGGTGGAAGGACAAGCCTCAGAGCAAGAGGAGTTCTGGGAAGTAACTATGGTCAGAACATCTCGGGACTGAAAGAATAAACAAATCCATTAAAGAATTAAAATTAAATGGGTGACAAAACTCAGTGCGTAGTTTGAAAAGTTTTTATATCTATGGTGCTGAAGGAAGAAAGAGGAGGAGATTATAATATCTTGGACTATGGTCATGGCTTGAGGAAACGAAATAATAGACTGTCATGGATTGATTTGGAGGGTATAGACGTGGTCATCAAGGAAACATTTAGTGGGATCAGCATATGGTGTAATGGTTACATCTACATCACTGGACTACCATGTAGTCAATCATGGTTTGTGTCCCAGACCTAGCAGCTTAAAAATCACGCCATGTACATATGCTTGCGTCCCCAAAATTCCAAGAGGAGAATGGAGAAGATTGCAGTGTGCCCATCCTTCCTGCAGGGTTGATTTCTTGCTTTCTGTCACTCTGTCTCTCCAGTGGAGAGGCTCATGTGTATCAGAGTCCTGTTCAAAGAGTTTAAAAAGTCTAGTAGTGGGTGGAAGGACAAGCCTCAGAGCAAGAGGAGTTCTGGGAAGTAACTATGGTCAGAACATCTCGGGACTGAAAGAATAAACAAATCCATTAAAGAATTAAAATTAAATGGGTGACAAAACTCAGTGCGTAGTTTGAAAAGTTTTTATATCTATGGTGCTGAAGGAAGAAAGAGGAGGAGATTATAATATCTTGGACTATGGTCATGGCTTGAGGAAACGAAATAATAGACTGTCATGGATTGATTTGGAGGGTATAGACGTGGTCATCAAGGAAACATTTAGTGGGATCAGCATATGGTGTAATGGTTACATCTACATCACTGGACTACCATGTAGTCAATCATGGTTTGTGTCCCAGACCTAGCAGCTTAAAAATCACGCCATGTACATATGCTTGCGTCCCCAAAATTCCAAGAGGAGAATGGAGAAGATTGCAGTGTGCCCATCCTTCCTGCAGGGTTGATTTCTTGCTTTCTGTCACTCTGTCTCTCCAGTGAGCACATGTGTCCTATAGCAAGAATCTCTCTCTCAAAAGAAAAAAAAAGGAAGACATTTAGGCTTCTGGTTTCTAGAATAGGATGCATGGCAGTATTCTCCACAAAAGTAGAGAACACAGGAGAAGGTCTCTGTGAAAAATGAAGCCCTTGTGGCCCAGCCATAGTGGTGAAGAGGTAAGGCCACCATTAGGGAGGCTGGAGGCCACATGGAAGACCTGGATTTGGATCCTGTACCAACCTAAATACACCAAATGTAGTTGTATGTGCCTGTAATTCTAGCAAATTGAGAAGCTAAGGTAGGAGATTGGCAGCAGAGTAACCCTGTCAAAAATATTTACCTCTGTTTCTCTATGTTTTCCCTCTCTTCTTTCTCTCTTCCATTCTCTTGCTCATAAAAAACAGGGAAGTCCTTGAGTTTTCTGTGAAACATAATAAACTTAATGCCCAACAGGGGGCATTAAGCAAGAAACTGCATGGATTTTTGCTATACAGCTATAGAGCATTACTTTGTAAATCCATCTTTTTGTGTGTGTGAGGTTTTTGCTATAGGGCGCGTGCGCTCGCCAGAAAGACAGAGAGATAGAAAATGAGAAATCACCCCCCAGGAGGGATGGCCATGCTGCAATCCCTTCTCCTCCATTCTCCTCTCGGGATCTTGGGCACGCACACATATGCGCCTGGCGTGAGTTTAAGCCACCGGTTCGGGGACTCAAACCAGAGTCGACTACAGGGGAGTCCAGCGACATAGCGATTACGCCAACTGCTGGTCCCAACTTTTCTAACAATCCACTACGTTCCTAATACACAATTAAAAAAAAAAACTAGTCCCTTGACCTAATCACCAGAGAGAGGAAGATAAGCCTGCAGAGTGAGTGTATAGATAAACATAAATGTGACAAATATGAGTGATAGATGACCAAGAAAGACAGGGAAGAAAGAATTTCAAAATGAGCAGTGTTAGGAGTCAAGTAAGATGAGGATAAAAACAAGGAAATGGAGCCAGTCAACATGGAGGTTCTCAAAATACTTGCGGGAATTGTCTTGTTGGAAACGAGATACGAGTAGATTGAGGAGTAAGCCAGAGCCTGACTCTTACTCTCAACTCTGAATAACACTTACCTCACTACATTACACCTACATCTTTTTTAGGCTTTCAGTTGAAGTGTTGAATTGAGTTCATTAACAATAGTACCATAACTTATTCATCCTTTCGCTCTGGTTTCATCAAAGCAATCATAGTAGTCCTATCACACCATAAATCAGACCAACTCTCTACTCTGCCTACCTCCAGGAGCTCAAAAGTATCCCTCATATGACCTTCCAGACCCTCCAGCAGTCATTTCCTTTGTTGCTCTGGCTTTATCGTCTAACACTCACCAGTCCATCCATTACAGGACCTCTACAAATACCCTGTAACTTTTGTACCTACGAGTGTGCTCTTCCTCTAGGCACTCTTATATTTAATTTCCTGGCTCCTTTTTGATATTTATTCAAATGTCACTTTTTTTTTTTTCTGAGCAGTCAATCCAGATAGCCTGTCTGAAATGTTACCACCACAGTTCTGTCAAAATAGTCTCTAACTCCCTTGTATGTATTTTTCTCTTTAGTATTTAATACTTTCAAATGAGCTCTATATTTAATTTATGTGTCCCATCTACTTTGCCTCCTCTCCATTAGAATATAAGCTTCATGAGGTGAGGCCTTTTCTATGTGAGGTGTTTACTGTTGTTTCTCCAGGTCTACAATAACTTGACATATAAGAGACCATCCAATAATTATTGTTTGAGTGAATGCAAATCTCCAGTGCCTATCACAGTGCTCTCTCTATTATGGGCACATAATCACAACTGAATGGACTTTTTATTGTGGCCAGATTATATGTTAATTACTAAGATTATATCGAATACAATAATGCAACTTATTTTCTTTTAATTCTCTTCACTTGTCATTAATCTTTGGTGTTTATCTGTAACCCATCAAAATTGCAATAGAGTCATTATGTTAAAATACTTTGAAGCAGTTTGAAGCTGCATGGTTGCATTGGCCATCCACATCAATCCTGAAATTAGATTGATACAATGTTATACATTCATTTGTATCAAATGCCTTTTCTGGAGCTTCATTCATATGTCTAAAATTCGTTTGTTTCTAAATTTCATTCCAAACTGAACTTGGCTTCACTAAGTAGAAAGGAAAGATAATACCGGACTGTGGACTTGACTAAGAGGGTAAATTAAATTACTGGGTGGAAATGTTTCATGGGATCTTTATGTCCTCTACTGATGTTTACTTCAAATGGAGTCATTTATTGCTCTAAAATGTTCAACTTACACGGCTTCGTATCATCTTTCTCACCAAAGAAAATAAAAACAAAGTTGTTGAGCCATATCCCAATTGTCTCCATAAATGTGTGACCTGTCATCTAATGGAAGTATGTAAGAATTGTCATAATGATGGAGATTAGTCTGTCTGAGGGCAGGTCTTGAGGCATAACTTTTCAGTGAAATAAACCATTTTATATGAGGAACTTGGAGATTTTGTTTTTAATGTGGTTCACTGGAAATATGGTCGGAAGAAGAGCTAGCTGTATTCTTTGGCAAAAATAAAAAAAGTAATGATGACAGTTATGAGGTACAACAGCCCCTGTTTCTCTAAGGCCCAAGTACTATTAAAAATGTGTGTCCAGTATGCCTGTCATGGCCAAAAATCATAGCATAGGTTTCATGTCAAAAGCGGGAAAGAATAAATAGTGAATTCATTCCTCTGGGATGTATTTCTATTTCGTTTGCTTTTTATCTTTTCTGAGCTGAGATACCCTAACTCTTCTTATTCATTAGCACTCATGATAAATCCCTTTCCAGAGCCTCTGAGGAAGGATACAAAAGTTGTACTCTGATCCCTAAAGTGCAGAACTAGAGCAGCTAGGGATTTCTTCACCCTCCATGATTAGAGACAATATCATAAAATAAACCTTCCACCGGTGCTTTTTCTAAAGGAAACAACTGTAAGGTCAACCTGAAAATCTCCACCATGCAGTGACTGTGCTCGCCTTTCCCAGTACAAATCCATCATGCCTCAGCTCCTTCAGATTGGATCCAGCTCTCAAAGCCCCATTGTATTTAAAATCCCCTTCAAGTGAAGTGAGCTAAGATAGAAGAGGTGATATGGTGCTGTTGTTAAGGACTTTCTTGTTTTAGAACCCATTCAGTTTTACACTGATGTGTTCATTCATAAGAGGTCTTTTCCCTGATGAAAGATGTCTACTGAAAAGTCTCTGTCTCCTGATAATTACAACAGTGCAGAAGTGGCAGTGCAGGATGTGGGGGTCTGAGGAACTTCCCAGAGGGATCTGATCAGCTACCGTTCTTTTCCCACTGTTCAAATTACCTGAACTCACTGAGCTTCAATGTACTCCATATAAAGTGGGAGTGAATAGTAATTTCTACTCCATAAGGTCGTTATGGCAAGTATTTGAGTGAAAAAAAGAACACCTGGTGGCCAGCCAGTCATGTTGGTGACTGGATTCCACATGGTCAACTGTGCAGTTCAAGTTCAGGATGCAGCAATCCCACATGGTCAACTGTGCAGTTTGAGTTCAGGATGCAGTGGCTTGGGGAACACACTGGGCCCATGTGTGTACCTAAAATCCATAGAAGAGATGGAAGAGAAGGGGTGGAGATGTGACCGTTTCTCCTTGGGGGTGATTTGTCACTTTCTCTCTCTCTCCCTCTCTGGAGTGTGCAGGTTCCCTATGTCAAAACTAAAAAGGGTTGGGAACCAGCAGTTAGCGTAATGGCTATGTCGCTGGACTACCATGTAGTTGACCGCGGTTCGCGTCCCGGACCCGGTGGCTTAAAACTCATGCTGGGTGCGTGCCCAAGATTCTGAGAGGAGAATGGAGGAGAAGGAATTGCGGCGTGACCACCCCCCTCGGGGGTGATTTCTCGCTTTCTGTCTCTATGTCTCTCTCTGTCTGTCTGGCAAGTGCACGCGCTCTATAGCAAAAACCTCTCCAAAAAAAAAAAAAAACTAAAAAGGCAAAAATGTACTTCGTACAGAGTTAGAGCTCAGTCGATGTGCTCATTCATGATACCATACTCAAGCAACAAAATTATGGAATTACCCCACATTTATTACACAAGAGCTCTTCAACAAATTCATAGAAAATGCATAGTATGTGGGCCAGCAAGTAGCATAGTGGTTAAGGCACTGGAAGCTCACATAGCTAACCATGGTTTGAGTGCCAGATACGGAAGCTGGAAAATCATGTCAAATACATGTGCACACATGCCCAAAATGCAGAGAAGAGAGTGAAGAAGAATGCATAGTGGCATGACCATGCCACCAAAAGGCTTAAAACTCACTCAGGGCGCGTGTGCGTGCGTGCCCATGATCCCTCTAGGAGAATGGAGGAGAAGGGATTGTGGTGTGGCCATTCCCCCTGGGGGGTGATTTCTCGCTTTCTGTCTCTCTGTCTTTCTGGCGAGCACACACGCTCTATAGCAAAAACCTCTCCAAAAAAAAAAAAAACGTTTTTTACAAAATGTTTTGTACAAAAATAAAATTGTATTTTAATTCAATTTTTCAACAGATTTTTTGAATCCCTTAGTATATGTAACACAAGAATTCAGTAATGAAGTGTACTCCACAGATGACCATAAGAGTTAGAACTACACCCTAATGTTAGCTATAGCATTAGAGTATTTGAAAAAGTGTAGATGCTCAACAGTAACAGCTCTGAATTAGTTTCCACTTGACTAAAGTTTTTTGATCTCTATTTGTGAGCCCAATTTGGAGAAAATGTTAGATTCATAAAGTTCCTTTTTTGCATCACTAGAGATATCTTTTAATCATTTAAAAATTCATGTGTAGCATCTCTTCTTATAATATGTTACCATATCACACTGTGAAATGTGAATCTAACACATCAGGTAATTGTAATTCAGCCCCAGGCTCCTATGGAGTGAGAGGAAGCTTGGAAATGGACTCTATAATCAGACCATCCAGAATCAGAGGTAAAAGAAGCTTGTCAGGAGTTTTTTTGTTTTTTACCTGAAGCATGTTCTTCATACTTACAGAAATGAATATATGATTAAGAGACAGGTCTATCTTGACACACACACATGCTCTTTTGACCTTACAATGTCATTTCAGCATTGTATTAATATATTCAGAATAACCAAAGATCAAATCCCAAAATTCATTTTCTCACTTATCTATTAATGAATGTACCTATGATATACAAAGATGTTAAAAATTGAAACTACAACAGAAATATAAGATACAAGACACTTAAAAAAGGACTTTAAACTAACTAATGGGAGTTTACAGCCAATTTAAAAGAAGTTATATTGTGTTCATGTTATAATTTTCCAGTACCCAAATAATTGTTTACTCAAATTATGCCTAAATATTCCTTTTAGTAGAATTAAAATATAAACAAGATTTTATTCTTACTGTGATGCCCAAGTTATTAATTAGAGCACATTTATGTATGTGAGATTAAAACACTTGCATTGTTACTTGCTGATAACAAGACCAAAACGGATATAATATGGTATTCCTCTTAGGAATAAACTGTAATTTTAAAAGCAATTTGAATATTTGTCTTTTGTGCTACAGTATTCATCAGTATTGTGATGGGGTAGTAATTTATGTCATGTTTAGGAGCTGCACGTCCCTTTTACCACATAAAAATTACAAAGTTGGTTTCACGGAAGCCTTATCTTTACCAGTGGCTCTGGGAGAGTGGATGCCAGATAAGCAACCTTAGCATCACCCTGGGAGCTTGTCAGAACTGGAAACTTGAGACTCCCAAGCCAGACCTAGGAAATTAAGACCTCTAGGGGTAGAGTTGGTGGCTTATGTTTTGACAAGTTCTGTAGGTTATTCTGAAGCATGTTAAAGTTTGAGAACAATTATATCCACCTGAAAATATTTCCCCTTGGGTTAATTTTGAGATTACCCTTCATATTCCCTAAATGCACTGCCCTATAGGGTCGTTAGCCCTCGTCAGGGCTGAGGAGCACTGGAAATGCTACTGTCCATGTCAAGATATGCTTTCACAGCCAGGGAATTCCAAATTTCAGACTTAGGAAAAAAATGTAAACTACTTTGGGACCAGCAGTTAGCGTAATGGCTATGTCACTAGACTCCCATATAGTTGACCGTGGTTTGAGTTCCAGACCCGATGGCTTAAACTCATGCCGGGTGTGTGTGCGTGCGTGCCCAAGATCCTGAGAGGAGAATGGAGGAGAAGGGATTGCGGAGTGGCCATCCCCCCTGAGGGGTGATTTGTCGCTTTCTATCTCTCTCTCTCTCTCTGTCTATCTGGTGAGCGCATGCGCCCTATAGCAAAAACCTCTCAAAAAAAATGTAAACTACTTTAATAATATTCTTCTTATGAATTATAGACTGAAATGATTATGTTTTGTATATAATAAAATAATAGTGAAACGAAGTATATTATTAAAATTAATTTTGCCTTTTTTCTCTTATTTTTGTTATAGGGCTAGTAGAATATCTCAAACTACATTTACAACTTACCTTTAAATGACATTTTTTTTCTTTTTTTTGGCAAGGAAATAACTTTTAAAAATATTTTCAGCATTATTGAAATGTAATTGACAAATGAATATTGTATATATTTATGGTGCACAGTTTGATGTTTTGAAACATGTATGCATTATGAAATGATCACTACAATCAAGCTAATTACCACTTTTCCTTTTTTGTGGTGAGAACGCTTTCAACATACCTCCTTAGTCAATTTTACTTGCACAAGACACCATGAACTGTCATCAACACACTGTAGTTTAGACCTTCAAGACTTCATTCTGCATAACTGTGTAATGGAGACTTTTTACCCTCTTACCAGGATCTCTTCATTTGCCTCTCTCCTAGAAACCATCATTCTACTGTTTTTGCTGCTATTAAATTTTCTATTTTAGATTTTATACATTAATTATATACATATATATTATATTTCTTTATTAATTCACATTTCAACAGATATTTAGATGGTTTCCATATCTTTACTCACATAAATAATGCTGTAATATGCATGGGAGTGCAGCTATCTCTTCAAGATCTAGACTTTATTTCCTTTAGATATATACCCAGAAGTGGAATTGCTAAATCATATGGTCATTTTATTTTTAATTTTTAAGAAATCCTCATACTGTTTTCCATTGGACACAGATGGAAAGACATCCTATGTTCATGAATTGGAAGAAAAAATATTGTCAAATATACATACTACTCAAAGTAATCTACAAATTTGGTACACTGCCTATTAAAATATCAATGGCATTATTTAGTGAAATAGAAAAAAAAATCCTAAAATTCAGATGGAACCATAAATACCTTTCATAGCCCAAATAATCTGGAGCTAAAAGAATAAAGCTGGGGGCATCACACTTTCTGATTTCAAGATATACTTCAGGCTCAGCCTCTGTGTCACATTCAATAGTGTACTAAACTATGGAGCTGGAAGCCACATGATGGCCATGGTTCAAGTCCCTGACCCCTTCAACTCAAAAACATGTGCTTACGCAACACATGCCCAAGATCCTGATGGGACTGGAGGACTGGAAGAAAGAGACTATGGCACAACCAAGCCTTGTGGAGGGTATTCTCTCTCTCTCATGCTGTGTGTGCTCTATCATAACTAAAATAATAATAATAATAATGACAACAAAGTTATGGCAATCAAAATAGCATGATACTGACATAAAATAGACCTGCAAATCATTGGATTAGAATAGAGATCCTAGAAATAAATCCACATACTTACAATTAACTGATCTTGAAAAGGGTGCCAAGAACATACTACAGAGAAAAGAAAGTCTCTTCAACAAATGCTATTGGAAAAACTAAATATCTTATGGAGAGGAATGAAGATGTATCCTTATCTCCCACCATACATAGAAATCAACTCAAAATAAAGGTGCAAATTTAAGACGTGAATCTGAAGCTGCTACAAGAAAACATAGAAACATAAAGAAAAGCTTATTGCGATTGATCTTTGTAGCATTTTTTTTTTTGCTTATTATGCCAAAAGCATAGGCAACAAAAACAAAAATGGACAAGTAAGATTGCATTGAAATGAAAGCAACAGCAAAGAAAACAATGACCTATGGAACCTATGGAACTGGAAAAATGTTGTATTTGTGAACTATATATCTGATAAGGGGTTAATATCCCAAGTATATAAGAAACCCATACAACTCAATAGTAAAACAAACAAATAAAAAACAAATAAGCTGATTTAAAACTGTACAAAGGAATTAAATAGACATTTCTCAAAAGAAGGTATACAATTGGTCAAAATGTGCATTAAAAGATGTACATTACTGGGGTCAGCAGATGTCATAATGGTTATGTCATTGGACTCCCACATAGTCAACTGCAGTTCAACTCCCAGATCTGGAAGCTTAAAACATGCCAGGCGTGTGTACATGTGTACCCAAAATCCTGAGAAGATATTGGAAGAAAAGGGATTGTGATGTAGCCATCCCCCTGAGAGGCGGGGTGATTTGTCACTTTGTCACATATAATAAAATAAAGATACACATTACTAGTTGTCAGGAAAATTAACAATGCACACCTGTTAGAATATCATTACCAAAAGGATAAAAGATAAGTGTTGGCAAAGAAGTGGAGAAAAGAGTTGTTGCTTATATAATATTTCTCTTTGACAGAGTTGTCCTAAATTCATGCACTCTCCTTTTAAAAAGTCTTTCATTTCATTAGGAGTCAAGCTTACAAAAAGCAATATTGTCAAATGTTCTGGGCTAAACATTAGAGTGATGAATTAAAATGCACAGTAAAATTCATTAAAACAAATTTACTAAAGAAAATTATTATAAATTATTATAGTCATCAAAATTATCATGAGAAAGGAAACACTTGCCCCAAGTCAATTATATTAATAAAAATAAACATTATCACTCAGTTGAGACTGATTTTCTATAATGACTATGGCCTCATATCAGGATTGGATGTCAAACTTAGCCTTCATTGTAAAACTCACGTTTATAACTTTTTTTGTAAAGAGAGAGATTTTTGCTATAGTGTACGAGTGCTCACCAGAAAGAGAGAAAGCAAGAAATCGCACTCTTCCCACTGCAAAGGACGGATGGCCATGCTGCAATCCCTTCTCCTCCATTCTGCTCTCAGGATTTTGGGCATGCACATGTTCCTGACATGAGGTTTAAGCCATCAGATCCGAGATTTGAATGGTGGTTGACTATGTGAGAGTCCAGGATATAACCATTATGCCATCTGCTGGCCCCAATATTTCTTAGAATAGCTGCTTGTCCTGAGATTTCAGACATAACTGTTCACCTCCTCAGATCCCCTTGGACTCACTTATCACAGATCCTTGCCTTCTATTTTGTCTTAACAGCTATCAGCAATTGTGGAGACTTGCTCTCTGCAGACTCACACTTCTGCAAAAGGCTTGCCCATGGTGGCCTAGGATGACTGGCTCCTCGGACATGAATAAGAAATCAAACTTCAGTGCATCAGATCTGGATTCCCCCTCAGCTGCCTATGTAGTCGGGGGACACAATTCAGTGGTATAGGGAAGAAATTAGAATGCTCCCTTGGTTAAATTTTGACCAGTGAGGAATAGAAAAAAGTATGCACAGATATATTCTTTCACCCTTTCTTCTCCCCTCTAGCATAGCATAGCTTTTTGGAGAAGTCCCAAATAGCTGACCAAGTGACTTGCTGAGTAAGGACCCATATTCTTCCATGGTTAGTGAAAGTGGTGGCCAGTGCACTGACCGATCCCCTCATACCATGGTCTTGCCTTGCATACCTGATTTTATAAGTGACTGATTCCAAACATAAGACCTACACATGAAGTGGAACCAAAACAAAAAGAGAGCAGGAGGTTAATGGAAACAGAAGAGCTGTTGGGGTGGTGGACAGGAGGCCTCCTCACATGCAGATGATGCTTAGAGTAAGAGCAGCCAAGAGACATTTCTTCAGTAAGAAGTGCTTTTTTCAAATTAAGCCTTTTTTTATTTCTACTCAAAATAACAGAGATGAACTTTTCCAAGTGTTCTTTATTTCCAAAACACAGTTAATTTTCTCCAGTTGAACTGAAATAGCTTCCGTAAGTACCAATTGACCCACTTTTTTTACTCTATATTTATAGGCAAAATAAAGTTCCTCCAATAGAAAGCTCCTCTGACTTATTCTTAGGTCATCTGCTGCTAGTTGTGAATGTGACAGGAAAGCTAGCTCATTAGTGCTCTGGAGTTCCTTGTGTGGGAAGACTTAGCATTTCATTTTACTTTGCTGTTTGACATTTTTCTCTCTAATGTGTAATCTACTGAGAGAAGCTAATCCTCAACTCATCCTGCTCAGTGGGAAGTGAAGAAATTGCTAATTATCTCATCGTGAATCCAGAGTTACTGCAAAATTTGGATTGGGTGTTTTGTATACGGCATTAATGAACTAACATCTATTCCTCAATATGGCATTCTTAGCAGTGGAATGTCTACAGATAGTTGCCTTATATTTGCACTGGACATAAAACTGGGAATACAGAGGAAATGTTTCTTCAAATGTTTATAAGCAGCTGGGAACAGTACTGTCACATTCCTATGGGAGCAAAGCTAAAGGAAGCTTCTGAAAAGAAGAAGTGAAAAACTGAGGGGAAATGACATATACCAATATAAAGGATTCTTGTTTCTAAGAAAGAAGTCATAAACTGGCAGTCTTGTTGACTGAATCCAATTCATAGGCAAGTCTTCTTCAGCTTACTCAACATTTTTCATGAAGTGTATTTGTTGCCAAAATTTCAAAATTGGCAGGCTGTACATAAAATGCAGCTCACATTTCTGACTTCCTTTGTAAACAAAGGTCAATCTAGAACCCTAGTCTCACATTCCAGATGACTTCCTGTGCCTGGAGCACAGGATCACACTCTCCCTGATTCTCCACCATTTTTTCCTGACCTCACATTCGCTCTACCTGCTTGCCACCTAAAGGCATTTAGGTCTCTGTCTTCAGTTGCAAATTTCTCTACATTTAAATTGTATCCAATGGGAGAATGCACTCTTTATCACTGTAATGTTTTACAGTGTTTGCTCTTGAACTTGACCATGCACTGCAGTCACCTCTGGAGATTTGAGCATTGCTGTACCCAGACTGTACCCCATATTAATTGAGACATATTTTTGATAGAGGATGGTATGGCACTCAGACTCAGTCATAAGTCTTCTTTTCTTTTTTTAAAGAGAAATTTTTGCTATAGGCATGTGTGCTCACTGGAGAGACACAGAGAGATAGAGAGACAGAAAGTGAGAAATTACCCCCCAGAATGACCACACTGCAATCCCTTCTCCTCTGTTCTCCTCTCAGGATTTTGGGCACACACACACACAAACACACACACACACACACATGTACCCAGCTTGAGTTTCAAGAACCAGGTCCAGGACTCCAACCACAGTCAACTACGTGGGAATACAGGGACATAACCATTACACCATATGCTGATCCTGAGATAAGTGTTTTTCTATGTTCTCCAGGTTATTCTGATGTGCAAATAAATTTGAGAACCTCAGTACCAAAGAATATCTCAAACTCCCAAAATGTTCTTTTACAGAACTCAAATAGCCAGGAAGCACCTCACCAAGAGCAGTAAGGTGGCAACTGGAATGGCACACAAGAGGAAAGGGAAATGATAAGTGGGTTAGGTCAAGGAATTTGCAGTACTGGATGAACATTAGAAATAACATAGCTTTGATAAAAATTGTTATCCTGCTCTAGCCACCAGTTATTCTGATTTGATGACCTAGTTTGGTATCCATTCATCCACTTTTTATTTTTAACTACATAGTTTTCCTAAGGTGGGGGGTTGGGGGGACTAGGGATGAAGACTACTGGTTTAGAGCATTTACTGAAGTTTAACTTCTTTAACTGATTTTAAGATATTTAGACATCTAATGACTATGAGTAATCAGACAATTTGAACAAGCCAGAATTTTCAACTATATTTTACTTTTGACACTACACCTAACCTTCAGCTTTATTTAACTATTGAATTTCCATGAAAAGTTGTCAGATCTCCAAAATTAGAGGGTGAATTTCTAATTGGCAGGATCTACAGAATTGTTTAATTTTAAATATATATTTTTAGTGCCTCCCAGCTGCTTGTTTTTATCTTATTTCTTATTCTGTCTCAAGTACATAGCATGAAGTCTGACACCTGGCAGACTCTCAATAACATTTGTTGAATTGAGAGTATAGCTAACGAGTTTTCATAAATTCTAACCTCTGCCTTTAAGTCTTCTGTCATTTCATTTCTTATTATAAAGTAAATATAACAGCCATCTTTTCTTAAAACAGTTTCCTAAAAGTTCTAAAATGTGGCTTTATCTCAAAAAGCTATTAGTTCATTTAAATTCTTCTTAAGATATTTTTGCCCATTTCACCTGCTAAAAATTTCTCCCTTTCATCTTTATTTCCGGATTTCTGACTTTCATGGGAGGGATCAGAGATTGGAGAAGAGGGGTATTTTTCTTTCCTATCCCATCACCAGGAGATTTGAGACAGCCTGGCCAAGTGAAGAATAAATATGAGAGGACTTCAAAAAGTTCATAGAAAGTGTGTATTATGAAAAAACTACACCAATTTCAAAATTTTTCACAACAAAATAAACTTGTACTTTAACTCCTCTTTCCACTAACTTTTTGAGGTTCCCCACATATGATATGCTATTTAAAGAAACAAAAGTTATAACTTGAAAAACAAGAAAAAGGCCAGAAAACTAACTATATAGTTTTTTTTTTTCATTTTATATATCTCTCAAACATAGCAGCAAGTATAAAACCAAGACAATATAAATAAGTATATTGACCAAAATGAGCACCAAATCTAAAGCAATATATGAATTAAAGAGAAGTGTTCATAGCAAAGATAAAAAGCAGTGAATTTCTGGTTACAGACATGGAAATTTTTCCTTAGCCATAAAAACATGACAAATATTTATCATTAATCATCATCCAGGTCTGGGCTTCTCTATTCCATAAAAGTCTCCAAAACTACATTTGTTCTTACCTACACTACATATTGTTGCTCATGTGGGTGAATTTTGTCTCAGGTTGTTGAAAGCAACAATTCTCGAGCATCCTCCAGAGTATGTACATGAAAATGGCTACATACAGGTGTTTGTATCCAACTCTTTGGTGGGTTTGGGCGCTGTGACAGATTGTATTTTCTAAAGATGGCCCCAAACTATTACCAATGACATATGCTCTTTTTTAAACCTTGCCACTAACTTTTGAGAATTATAATGCACTTCTGTCCTTGAATATGAGCAGGCGTTTGACTTGTTGGGAACCACTCACAAGTGATATAAATGAGCCTGTGACTTCAGAGTCAACACAGTGAACGGTGATGCAGCATCTACCTTCTTCCCTAAGAAACTTGCCTTTGGAGGCCTGAAACTTCATGTAGGAAGCACAACGACCATGAAGCTTCATACTGTGATGATGTTGAAGCTAGTTCCCACACAGAGAGCACATGGAGAAGACTGCATGAAGAGAGAAGCCCAGCCAGTCCTGTGCCATCCTTGAGAAACCCCAAGACAGAACTACCCAGCCATGACTTCCTGGAATTATTGACTAACAGAAACTGAGTTAAATCATAAACTAATTATTATTTTAAGTCAGTAAATCATAGGATGGTTTTATTTTTAATGCAACAATTGTAAGTGAAACACATTTTTACTCTACCATTCTTGGTTTTGGAAGTTCCTACTTAATTGGTAGTGAACAGACAAATATTTAACGACCAGCTTTCTGGGTAGGTAATAGAGCTGGGACACCTGATTTATACTGATTACTTTGATGTGATATCAAGCTACCCAGGTGACGTCACTGAAAGTAGAGTTGGGAAGGGTTACACAGTTCCACACTACAGTAGTTTTCCCACCATCTAGATAACAATAGGTATAAATAGCCTCAAGAGCATAAACAGCAGTAAACTAAAAATAAAGAGGTGGCAAATGTTAAGTTCATATTATCTTTTGAAATATAATTTACATATTCTAAATTTAAACATTTAATATTTAATAGGATTTCTAATAACCAGTTTAAAAGTTCCTGAGACATTAACTATTGGCTCTAATATGCCACCGCACTTAGCCTTCATTATTGCTCTATGTGTTTCTCAGTCCTGTTACAAACATCAGAACTTGGTGGATCCGTTTAATATGGCAGGTAAGTTTTCTTTTATGAGCACTGTGCTTCACACCCTGCATCTAATTCTGTTCAGTCTCCCAGCTTTTCCCACTTTCTTTCACTGTTTCAATGACCTTTGGCAATCTCATTATCCAAAATCGTCATAATCACATTTAAGAGTCAGTGTTATTATACTAATACCTCACATTCAACTTGCCCAAAGCTGAAGGCAGCATCTTCTCCTTCACTCCTCCTGTTTTTGTATCATTTTTATCTTGTTGAATCAAGTCATGAAACATCTGATCTCTGAGTACTCTTGAATTGAACTCCCTTCCATATCCCCTCAGCAAGAAAACCTATTATTCCACTGACTCAGGTTTCTCAACTTTCTTTGCTTCTCTCCACTTCGGTTGTGACTATCAGTGTCCAGGTATTATTTCTTTCTTGATTACTTCACTAGCTTGCTCAGTAATATTCAGACCACTGTCTTTGACTTATTCTTTGCTCACTCTGACCTCAAGGTTACCTTTCCAACACTACTGCCTATCTGCTCTGTTCCTGTTCCTACAGGAGCCAAGAGCTATTTTGATGAGTAGCAGTAGCAATGTATCATGAGCCTTCTTTCTCCATAATTTCACTATCCAGTAGAGACAAGCAGAGAAGACCCAGGGGCACATGCCAGGTTTACGTACACACCTGTATACACACACACATTGCCTTAACTCAAATTACATATTAAAATTCAACAAGTAGTCTGAATTATTCCTGTCCAACATCTATCTTAATTGTGGAATTTCACTACGGTTCAGGTAATTCCATTGTTCCAGGTTATTTCAGAGTTTTTGTCCTTTGTATTTAAATTGTCTAGCTAATCTAACCAATTGAAATTGAAATCTGGCTGAGATATAGTTGCAATTGTCTTAGGTTTATCTTAATTTTTCACCCAACTTTGCCATGGGATAGTGCTATAGAAATACCAGTATGGCTGGGGACCAGCAGGTGGCGTGGTGGTTAAGGTGTTGGACACTCCTACATGGCCAACCAGGGTTTGAGTCCTGAGTCTGGTGGCTTGCTTTCTCACTTCCTCTCTCTATCACTCTCACCCTCTGTCTCCCTCTGGTCAAACTAAAAAATAAAATGAATGAATAAATAAAATAAAATGAATAATTATTAAAAAAATAAAGAAATACCAGTATGGCGACCAGTAGTTGGTGTAATGTCTATGTCTCTGGACTCCCATGTAGTCAACTGTGGTTCGAGTCCCAGACCTGGTGGCTTAAACTCATGCTGGCTGCATGTGTGTGTGCCCAAGATCCCAAGAGGACAGTGGAGGAGAAGGGGTTGTGGCATGGTCAACCCCCTGGAAGGTGATTTCTCACTTTCTGTCTCTCTGTCTCACTCCATCTATCTGGTGAGCGCACACACCCTATAGCAAAAACCTACTTCCCCCCAAAAAAAAGTCACTATGGGCACTTAATTTAATCTCCTGAGAAGATATTCCCTAGGGAGGTATGTCATTTTGATCAACCTTACTTTATAACAATAGAAGCATTTGGGTCTGATTTCTTTGGTCATCAAATTTTAAAAAATCAGTTAATTTACCTAGACTCTATCTCTAAACTGCATCATTTCATTTAATTGACGGTAGCTATATATGCAACAACATATTTTTTAATTAACTTTAATTGATACACTCAGTATTTTAATCTTAATCCTAAGGTATTTAGGTTCAGCACAACTTGCTAGAAGGAATAAAATTCATCGGATCATAAAAGAAGATAGAAAAGTTAAATGATCTGAAATATATTTTATATGAGACTTTCATTTTTCAATAAAGTTTCAGAAAACATGACCATATTCTACAGGAAGGAATATATTAAAGTAGCACTAGAGATTTCAATAACTTCTGATGTTCACAATGGATTATTTAGATGTTTATAACTGAAGGGAAATGTTTTCTATCAAAATCTGCTGAATTATGTTTTCTAGGGATATTTTTCCAATATAATCGCATACTGCAGAAAAAATAAAAAGCTTTAGAAAACAATATATCTTAGAAAGGATAACAGATTTCACTGAAAAAATCTTCATGTTCTTAATTCCCATACAGAGAGTTTTTCAGTTCTTTAAAATCTGGCTCAATACAGACAGCAATACGTAAGAGTTGTTTTTCCCTTCCTGGCGCCTGCCTACTGAATGCTATTTTGTACTTGTCAACCACGTTCAAGTGTTGTCAGCCTCCTATTTGTCAAACGCACAAATGCCACTTGCAAAGCCTTACTACCTCACCTTAAAAAGAAAGGATGGCATTTCCACACAACTGTCATGGGACTTCTTGCTATGCCACTATGTTTTGATTGTGTTCCATATGGAATGGGATGGATCCTGAGCTTTGGGTAGAAAATAAATTGTGACAAATATTGCTCAGATTCTCATGGTGTACTGATTTATCAAGAACATTTATCTATTCATTCACTCATGATTCTTGTCATCATGAAACATCAACTTAAGTCGTGGTTGAAATTTACTAGTGCTTTCTATATGTCAGGCTTGTGCTCAGCATTTCATATATTATCTCATGTGGACCCCCTCTCTACCACAGGAAGCAATACTATAATTCTTACATCCATTTTGCAGAGGAAGAATCTGAGATTGACATCATTTTCATGTGATAAAGTTTTCTTTCTCTCTACCCCCATTATCAGTTTGTAGACAAAAAATATGTATTCCTAAAATTGGTAAGTAAGGTGATTTCCAATCCTCTGTAAATAGGGCTGCAAACTTACTGAATAAAAATATAGCACGCCTAATTAGAATGGAATTTCAGATTTTTTTAAGTATAAGTATGCATCATGAAATATTTGGAATATATTTATAGTAAAACAATGTTTGCTGTTCATTTAAAATTCTATATGAAATGGGCATCCTGGATTTTATTGGGCAAGGCTGTTTAGAAAGTTAGTCTAGGTTTCTAAAATTAGACCATATTAATGTCTTATCTTTGCAAAGCTTATCCAGACTGCAGATATCGAGCTATTTGTTGCGTTCTAATCTTAGCTTTGATCCCAGCCTCTTATGTTATATGTAGGATGATTCACATTGTCACCATTGTGCATCATCCACAGCTTCCCATAGGTCTCTCTCCTGTCTGCAGTGAGAGAGATGATGCTTCTAAGTCTCTCTTTCTGAAAGGTGGTATATTTCCTGCCTTATTTACAGTCTTCATTTTTGCTCCCAGTGGAACTTCCTGTGGGCCTCTGAGGCCATCATTCCCTCTATCCTGATTGCTGGTGGGTCACCTGTGCAACGAGCCCATCTAGGAGTCTCATTTCACCCTCGGGCTGTATGAGACATCATTTATATCAGTTTTTCAACAATCATAGAGAAAGTGTATCTTTTCCATGACACACAAAAGTCCTGACATGAAAGAAGCTAAAATGAAGAGATTATGGGATTGGGAAAGAGGGACCATAACAGACTTAATATCATCAAAATAGGAGCACAGAGCACAGTGCCAGTGAGCAAGAATAAATGGGCAGAGGTGCATAAATGGCAGTTTCAGGTGAATATTTATGACAGTGATAGATGAAAACACACATCAATTATTGTCTTCCAGTTGGTCTTTCTCTGGGTACAAATGTCTTCAAAAATTCAGATAAATTCTTATTATTGGTAGTGTAAGGGTCCAGAGATCGGTCTAACTGATGGAGACACAGAAAAGACAATGACAATGCAACTACAAAAGAGGCTTTTATTCTTTTTCCAGCTAGCTGGAGCCCGAGTTTCTGCCCGTCTTAGGGGGCCTTAACAAGGACCCTGAGCCTAAGATAAAGGGATCTTTTATAGCTCCGAATCACAATGCAGGAAGTACAGTCAGTAATTTTCCACTTGAGGGAGGGGGGTGTGTGAAAGCTAGCTGTCATTATGTTTAGGTTTAGATTAGGACTTTCAGTTGAGGTCAGGTTGACCTACATCGTCAGGGCCCATCTTGCTTTGTTTATTTATATGGTCTTAGACTCCCCAGGTTCTGTCCTTGAGGGTCTAACATGGTGGTGGTTGTGTCAATTTGGCCTAACAGTAGAATCAAGACAATGGTGAGGCAAATATAGTATCTAGAGCCCAAATTAATGTCTCACTCCTCAATTTCACTCATGCATTTGGAGGACCTTGAAATCACCCCTCCTTAACGGTTGTGTCCTAGGCACCTTGCCTATCTAATCCAAGTCCCAGTTCTAGTGGAATTATGACCAGCCAATATGTTCATTTTCTAAGATTTTCTGTAATTCCATACCTATGTAAAATGAGCATGTAGTGAAATGCCACTAATACCATTCTGGAAGAACTTCAAGTTATTCAAAGGAGAGCAACACCTCATTTATCAACCAGTAAAATTCATTTGCTTAAACTTATAACTCCTAAATGTCAACATGACCTCCTCCTCCACCACCTAGTATTCACTTATTCTTTCTGATTAAAAGTAAGTAAGATAAAATTATCCTATTTGGAGGAGCATGGATCAGGTGTAAAATAGCCTGGATTCCAATACCACTTCTCCCAGCTGCTATGTAATCTCATCTGCATGGATTCCCCTCTCTGAGACACAGTATGTGTCTTGACATGAGAGATAATTAAGCACACACCTGAAAAAAATTGTGCTGAGGATGAAGCAAAGCAATGATTAATAATTGGTTGAGGCCTGGTGAGTTCTTAAGTGATGTTCATTCTTTCATCTCTTCTATCTCAGCAATAACTTATTAATATATTTGAGGCTAATTATATTGAATGTCTTATATAAAAAATATAATACATAAAGCCCTTAATCAAAGGCCATCTATAATTGTATAAGAGAGCAAACACTAGACTTGGAGCCAGGAATCTTGGGTTTGAGTTCTAAACTGACCACATACTACTTCAGATAGGATCATTTATTCACTCTAAAAAATCATTTTTAAAATTGTAAATGTAGAAAGTTCTTTCCTCAGAAATATTCTGTTAATGATGTGTAGCAAACTCCACTACAAAAAAAATTAAGCTTTTATTATAGTAAGATTTGTGAAAAGACTTTGGGTCACACTTGTCATGAAAAATTTTGAGCATCTTTGTTTTACAATAGATTATTCAGCAAAACAACTCATGATTCTAAGCAACACAGCCAAAGCTGAGACTAATCAAGATTAGATTAGACTAATCAACCTATATTAACTATCACTGAGTTGGCTGTGGACACCTAAAAATATTGGTTTTTTTTCCTGTCTTTAAGACCAGAATACTTGCTTTGACAAATGACCATTTATTTTTTGACATGATCAGATTTAAATTTTTATTTTATTTATTTATTTATTTATCTTTCAAGAGGCAACAATTCATAGAAGAAACATGCCAAGTAATGCTGAATTATGAAATGTGAGACTAATTAATTAATGTGAAATAGTCAGCTACGCAATAGAATTTAGCAAATTTCATAATCAATACTCTCTTTTTTCTTCTTTCTTTTCTTTTTCTTTTCTTTTTTTTTTGTTTTTTACATTTGTCTATCTGTTGAAGGTTTCCTCCTCTCATACCTTACACCCACTCTCTACCATTCACTCTCCTCCCTTACAGTCTCTAGCATTTACATCCATCCTCTCCACCATCATATTTTCAAGTCTCTCAGCCTCTGCCATGTGCTCAACACAAACTGAATGGGGATATACAATATGTATCTTGCAAAATCTGGGTCACTTTGTTCAACATTAAGGTTTTGAAAAATGGTGACACATGTATACACATATATATTGTGGAATATTACACAGCTACAAGAAATGATGAGATTCTATCATTTGACTCAAAATGGATAAATATAGAAGACTTACTGATGAGAAGGTTTAAATGTTTAAAAACCTGGTTTTCCATTGTGGGGACTTCAGGGAGTAGAAGGTTGGATGATAAGTCATTAGTCCTGTAGGATCTCATTTTAGTAATTTATTTTATTTTTATTTATTTTTTTATTTTTGAGAGGTTTTTGTTATAGGGTGTGTGTGCTCACCAGAAAGACAGAGAGAGACAGAGAGACAGAAAGCAATAAATTACTCCCCAGGGGAAGTAATTCTCCTCTCAGGATCTTGGGCATGCACGTACATGTGCCCAGCGTGAGTTTAAGCCACTGGGTCTGAGACCCAAACTGCAGTCAACTACATGGGAGTCCAGTGTCATAGCCATTATGCCAACTGCTTATCCCTCATTTTAGTAATTTCTGAAGGGAACATTTATAATTGCCAATAGAATTTTAAAGATATACAGCATATAAATAAGCACAACTTAGGGACCAGCAGTTAGCATGACTATGTCGCTGAATCCCATGTAGCTGACTGCGGTTTGAGTCCTGGATCCGGTGGCTTAAACTCAAGCCAGGCGTGTGTGCGTGTGTGACCAAGATCCTGAGAGGAGAATGGTGGAGAAGGGACTGTGGCATGACCATACCCCCGGAGGGGGTGATTTCTTGCTTTCTATCTATCTCTCGTCTCTTTTGGAGGGGGCACCCCCCCCATAAGCCAAAAAAAAAAAAAAAAAAAAAAAAAAAATTCTCCAAAAAAAAAAAATAAACAATTTAAATATATTCCATACTAAGTTAAAAACTGTCTGATTTATAATGTCTAATAATTAGTCCTATATGTATTTTGAGATATCAAAAAGCAAATGGAGCATTCTTACATACATTAATTGGTTTAGACAGAAATCACAAAAAATTTAAAAAAAATAAAAACAAGACCCAAATGTACAAATCCAAGCAGGAAGCTATTGTATGAAGAATCTTTTGATGAAGAGGCTTCTGCCTGGTCCTTTCAGGAAGTGTGACTCTTTAAATTTGGGTCAATTTCCTG
>NW_006209541.1:476742-506122 GCF_000334495.1 Tupaia belangeri chinensis | reverse complement strand
CTGCTGATTTGAAGGAGATTTCCCTAGTTCTCCTGGTATAACATCATTTATCCTTCTTCTAACTGTCTTCAGAATGTAACACTTGCACTAGCAATCGACAATTAATAACTTGGAGCACGTGCATATATTTTTATATCTCTAATCTGGTAGTAATTGCCTTGCTTAAGAAAATCCAACACCTCTTTAATCCCATAATACCTACCCCATAATACCAAACCTTATGCAGGTCTGAAGATACATAAATATTTATTCCTTTGATTAATACTTTTTGTTCAACTCTCATATGATTTCTTTCAGGAAAAAAGGCAGTATTATATTTGCTCTATAGTACTAGTTCTTAACAATTCTGATTTAATTAAATTAGGGTGAGGCCCGGGCATTTAGTATCTCTTTAAAATTTCCCAGGAGATTATAATATATATCCAGGATTAAGAATCACTGTTTTCAGCTTGGCTCTGAAAGGATTAAGTGTTTAAGAGATGATATTATTCTGCCACATTTCTATACTCAGGTAGAAATCATCCACTGACCCTTCCTGATTTTAATTTTTTGGTTTATTAATATTTTCATGTCCCAGCTACTTTTTCCTATCATTCCTACTCCCAAGCAATGCCATATGAATCTCCTGGTTCTCTGCATACTTTTATACAAACAAATCCTTTAAAATCTAGTTGATTTAGCAGAGGAAGAGGGAAAAACAAAAATAAAAGAAGCAGAATGTTGATATTTTTGTAACTTCAAAATGAACAATCCATTTTAAATGATTAATTCCATTACAGTGCAATTTATATCTAGTGCTAACTAATGAAATAAATTAGTTTCAACATCAACTCGACTCTCTTTCCTTTCTCACATGCTCTCATTAGCTTTATCCTGAATGTTTTACTACAACACTTTCTTCCCTTCCCAGCTGCTCCAATTATTGGACTGTTCATATTGATTACTGAGAAATCAGGTATAAGAACGAATAAAGGTCAGGGGATTGTTTACCATGATCAGCTTGCAGTTTAGGATGAAAGTTGTCAACAAGATATTACCACTCATGTATTTGTTCTCTAGAGGAAATGGCACATTTGTTTTAAGTGTACTTATTTAATGAGAAACAGAGATTCCCAACAGGGTTCTATCACGCCACAATCCTCCCTTGCAGCCTTCCAGTAAGCCAGGATCATAGGCATATTCTTGATTCCACCCAGCAGGTCCAGGTTGATGAGTTTCAGACTCTGAGACTTCCCTGTGGCTCCAGCATTGAGCAGTAGCACCCTACTGCCTGCACCACCATGGCCTGGATGTGGTGTATTTCTGATATATGTGTTAAAAAGGCCTGATACCTATGTGGGTTGTAAAATGGTTTTTAGGGATGTGGCATAGAGAACTTGATTTATTGCAAGAAATAATCATGTTGTGTAGCTTCTAGTACATATTTGTATTTATAATACTTTTTGGTTGATTGTCTTAAATGACCTTCATGGAAAACCTAGGAATTCAGAAATATAGACATTTGGGGGCTATGTATTATCAGAGAAACCATAAGAGAGAGGGCCTATGCTGCTCTGATGGAAGAGAAGCTGCATAGGTTCATCATCCCTCAAAAGCAATGGGAAATCTGAACAAGGCTATAGTAAGGAGAAATGGTTTTGTGTAGAAATGAGCTATATCATTGGAATTGGGAAGAGTCAAAATATGCCACGCTGAGAGATACTTCTTTGGCATATTTTAAGAGGACTATTCAGAATTTTACAGACAAAAAATTATCTCAGCTCTTAAAAAATAAAAAATAATAACCTCATGTAAAATTAACATATGCAAGATTCTCATGCATACTTGCATGTAATAAAATTAATATTTTTTCCTGTTAACCTGTTTGTCATTTTATTTCATGAACTACAAATTACTGAACCTTCAGAAGGAAGGGAGAGAATCTTAAATTTCCCTAAAATAGTTTAAATATTAGAATGGAAAGCATGACCCTACGTTTTCCACTGACTAAGTGATGGTAGCAGATATGCTAGCACAGAGGTCCACAGCTCCTGGCCTAGAGAGACACGTTTCACTATTTCTGAGCACATAATAGTGTGGCACTCTCAAGGACACCATTTAAGCTAATTTCCCCCAGATACAAGCCATCCTGTTACACTAGCATGTCTGCTGTGAGGCAGCAGATCTCCTAGCATGGCCTGAGTGTCTATGACATTGTGTGGACACTTTTTGGTAGTCAGGCGAGGATGAGATTCAGTGTCATAGGTTAGTAGACAGAGAAACATTGAAGCACAGGTCCTTGGAGTCAGTAATTAGAAAAGCAGGATTCAAGGAAGGAGGAGCTCAAGCCAGTACTCCCATATATTTCCAGGAAAGATATAATGTTAGTGTTTCTTATTCCATTATTTTTCAGAGACTCATATCTGAACAGAATGCGATAGTGAAGAAAATAACAACTTTGCAATCTGACATACAAAATTCTTTTCATCCTTGTATTAGCTGAGTGATATTGAAATATTGCTTAATATATTGATATTTGTGCTTCTATGTATCCATTCAAAAAATTGGGAAAATAGCTAATGAACAAATCAACTAACAGTTTCTCAAATTTCCCCAGCATACAATGGGTGCTCAAAAATGTTTCCCCGTACCTTTACTTCCTCTCTCTCCCCCTAACAACTATTATAATCCTCAAGGCCTCTAAACTTTAAAACATTTATCTTCATGGAGTGGTTAAAAATTCAGATGATGAATCTTATAACAAAGAGTCAAATCTTATTTTCGTCACTTTTAATTAATATATGGGACAAGGAAGGAAATGCTTTTTATTTCAGGAATTCATCATTTATAAAATAGTATCTCATTCATAGGATTGCAGTAAAAAGTAAGTGAAGAAACAAGAAATGTCTCCGTGTACATCATAGCACGTGCTCAGTTAACCCTCAATGTCCCCTGCCTTGGTCTCTAGGAGTTACCGCATCTGTCCACTTTCACTCTACCTCCCAGCAGGCTTCTCCTTGGCTGTGTGCTGCCCACCACTGCCTGAGTTCCCTGGGCATGGCTAGTGCCCCTTTCCTGTGTCAGAGAGCTTTTGTCTCTGCATTGTCCTCAGTGGCCCTGTCCTCCAAAATACTAATGTGTAGCCACCCTCTCCCACTGAGTATCTGCTTCAGGCTAGCAGGCCCAGGCACCTTCCAGGCCTCTGTGTACCCAGGAAATGGTCACCCTCACAGCAATTTGCAAGATGAACCCACACATTTTACTTGTCTCTGGTTTGCATATACAATAAACTAAGCTCTTCAACTCAAAAAATTCTGTGCTGATGGTATTTTAAAGTAAAAATAGTTTGATTTGGAATATAATGTTGATAGCTCTTCTTTTTGTGGGTATTCTCAAATGGAATATCTGACCATTTATCTTTTTTTTTTAGTTATTTATTTCTTCCGTGAGGAATAGAGACAAAAATAGTTTGATTTGGAATATAATGTTGATAGCTCTTCTTTTTGTGGGTATTCTCAAATGGAATATCTGACCATTTATCTTTTTTTTTTTAGTTATTTATTTCTTCCCTGAGGAATAGAGACAGACAGAGAGAGAGAGAGAGAGAGAGACAGCACCCCCAACAGGATGTTGATCCATTATGTGTCTCCAGTCTCAATCGGCTCTGGTTCCTGGGCACACATGTGCCTAGAATACACAGAGAGATACCTGGATGGAAACTGGAATTGTCCCACATGGGTCAGACTTGCAAAGTATCACAATTTACCCCTGTACCACCATCAGCTCAAGGTCACTAAAATATTGATGAGCTATTATACATGTAATCTGTATGTGAAATTTGTCCAACTCAGATAACATAATAAATATGTTTCATTTTGACTTGTTTTAGTCTATTTTTCTAATTGCCAAAGGGCACATGTTCTAGTCAGAGAGAGGCAGAAAGAAGGAGCGGGGACATGGTCGTGCCACAATCTCTTTGCCTTCATTTCTCCATCAGGTTGGAATTTGGGACATGTACGTACATGTATCTGGCATGTTTTTCAAGTCTCTGAGGCAGGGATTTGAGGTGCAGTCAGCCAGGTGAGATCCAGCTCTCTTACCACAACACTTTGGTTACAACGGTTTTCTTAGTCGTCTCGCACCTACATTTGGTTCTGGCTTTAAGCATACTTCACATGTAGGAACAATATCCAAGAAAAAAAAAACAGAAAATTTTTGTCTCGTGTCAATTTAAAAGTACTTGGTCTTTCCTCTTCTCAGGTTCCTGGCAGAACTGGGGTTTAGTAACTGGATTAAAGGAGAGAATAGAAGATGTGTTGCCTGATTCTAATATTTGCTCCTTTTCTTGTTAGCTATTTGACCTTGGGCACTTTGTTGAGCCTTGGTGAGCCTCGGATCCCTCAAACATCTGATTTTAAAGTTAGCTCCTAGTTCTTCTATAGTGCTCTCGGAAAATACAATAAAAGAGAAGACAATAATATGTTTTGAGGATAAAGGCACCTTCTTCTCCCTGTTCAACAATAGCACAAAAGAGATGGTAATTTGTCATTCAATTATACACTGTAAATTAATTGATTTCCCTTTCATTCATCTGGAATTATATGTACTAGAGGATTTACACTGGGCTTTCATCCAGACCAAAAGTTCAGGACTGATAATTATCTATCTCTCTCTCTCTCTCTCTCTCGATGAATAAAGTTAATTTTTATTTTTGAAAGCTAACATTATACATAGCTCTTTTTAAAAAAAATATTTTGTGTTTTACTGTCTTGAAGCCTTTTAAAAAATTAATTCCATGAATAAAAGAGATGAAGAGAGACAGATAGACGAACTGAGATACAACACTCCCAAAGCTACGATCTGCCCCCAGTTTGGTCCAGTTCCAGATACGGGCACATATGAACCCAAAATATACCAGAAGGTCTGTAAATACAAACCTAGAATCTTCCCATGCAGGAGAAGTTCTGAGATGGATCTGAACTGTGCTCAGCCTGAGTAATGAATAACACTGTGTCACCATCTAGCCCACAGAGTAAAATTGTGACAGTCCTCCAGAAAAAATAACAAAGGGGAATGTCAATACTAAAATGTAAACTACTGACCCAAACCTAAGGCCTGGACATTTAGAATCTGTGGCCACATAATACTTCAAAATTACATTTTTGTCCTAATTAATTCTCATTTTTCTCATCAAAAGGAGACAAATAACTTATTAAAGAGTTATCTCTATGTATTTCACAGTAGTAAGACTACCAAACTGCTACATTCTTCTATTTCAAAACTCTCAAACACCCATCATCTCATTTAATTCTCATACTGTTCTTGAAGTTTCATAGAAATGTTGACAGATGAGGAAACTGAGATCCAAGAAGGCTAAGAGACTTTATGACATCAGAGAATTATTAAGTGACTTGTCTCAGGCTGATTAGGGTCCTGATTTTCCAAGGACAGCTCTAGTTCATACATGTGGCCCCAGCATAATTATTAAATGATTCTTGAAAGAAAATTGGCTGATTCCATGGCCACTCTGGCTAGAAAATACATCCTCTGGGCCTCAGTTCCCCATCTACTGCCCAAGTTGGGTTTAGATATATCTGCTTTTTCAGGCAGATAACATCTTATCTCAGCCAGGACCACTTTTGCTGCTGCAGAACAAAAGAAAGAAACCATAGATATGGTCACCGCGACATCTGCGCTTACAAAGCTGTTGTTTCCTGGTCAGCTTCCTCCAGGACAATGGCTGCTTTTCAAATTACTATCTAGCACATTAATTTTTTCAGACATCATGCCAAATAATGCCCTGAAGTTTGGTTTCTCTTTTCTGTTAGTATTTCTCCCTAGAGCTGCAGGCAAGAAAAGTCTGAATCATTAGTGTACTTATATAAAAAGATCAAAGAACTGACATGAATTTCTACTTACTGGACAGCTTAATAGTTCAACTGAATTCTATTAAATTTAATTTCATTATTAATACATGTCAAATGTTTTTATCAAGCATTCAGACTTTCATTTGTCTTTGTGTTTTTTCTAAAATTTGAATTTGAATTTAAATTTAAACCGCCTATTTCTTACAAGCACAACACATCACGCTTACCAGTGCAGCCTGGAGGTCACAAGTTGCATATGACATCAGTCTGGATCTTATTAGCATCAGGCTCATGAATGCACATAGCGAACAACTGACAGTGTGAAAGGCAATCCAGCAAGCTCTTAGCTCAGTTAGTAAAATGAAGAGCAACTAAATACAGAATCCCTTGCACCAAGATAGCTATTCACGTTTTTTGTTCCTGTTTTTGTTTTTATTTGCATTTGTTTGAACCTCCCAACAGCTCTGTGATACAAACAGGCCAGGTGCTACCAAAAGGGAATAGATGTCAAAATGACACTTAGAGTCACTCTGTTTCTTCTTTTTCTTTTTCCCTATTCATTGTCATTCCTTGTAAACTTCCTCTGTTTATGAATCGAGGCTTGTAAGTATTTATTTTAGTTGATTTATCTTTCCATTCCTAACCCTTAGTTATCTATGTTTCAAGAATTCTTGTTCCCTGCAGGTCTTCTGCAAGAAGGCCAAAAACTCCTGCCCCGCCCCAGTACCTGGCCATTTGCAAGAGAGGGATCCACCTTGAAGTTACACAAATCCAGTCTTGTGGAGCACATGGGCTGAGGACATTCCCCAAGCCAGCCCTTTTCTGGCACTGCAAAATGTTGTCTCTGGTCTCACAGAGCTTACAGGCTACTTGGGTAAGCAAGCATTAAGAAAAATAGTTTTGACTCAGCCTGGTGGTTCAGTCAGTCATGAACTGGACAGCCATGCTGGAAGCCACATGGTTGTTTGAGATTGAGATCCCTGGGTTGGCTTGAAAGCACACGAGGCATATGCATGCATGTCCAAGATCCTGATAGCCCAAAGGGCTGGGGAAAGAGGATTAAGGTGTTATGAAACCCCACCAAAGTGCTTCTCTCTTTCTCTGACATCCACACATATGTTCTCTATCATGATTAAAAACAAATAAACTTAAAAGAAAGAAAGAAGTTTAAATGTGAGGTGCCTGATAGCCCAAAGGGCTGGGGAAAGAGGATTAAGGTGTTATGAAACCCCACCAAAGTGCTTCTCTCTTTCTCTGACATCCACACATATGTTCTCTATCATGATTAAAAACAAAAGAAAGAAAGAAGTTTAAGTGTGAGGTGATAATACCTATTCTTAAAACACCAGAACAAGGCTCCCACAATCTGCAGAGCTGGGAAGGTCTGCCTCTTCAAGAAGATGACAACCGAGTTGAAATATGATTAGAACTAGGAAGTAATCAAGAGATACTAGTCTGGGTTCTAACAGCTCTTGGAGAAGTAATTTTAAGAATTAGATACACTGGCTCTTTTCAACAGTTAAGACTCTTAAATATCAGCATTGTATTGTTTTCAACACCTTAACTTTGTCACCCCTCTGATTCCAGGGCACCTTATATGGCCCTATGCCATAGATCTTACTGAGCATCTGTTTTTTTCTCTGAGGGGTGAGCTACAGTGTTTTTCTGGATTCTACTTTTTTCCACGAAAATCAGGTGCTAGTGACTTGTGAGGCAATCATTGCTTAAGTGGAGTTGTGGAAATACTTCAGAGAGGGGCCTGACAGGATAGGGGCACAGTGTGCATGAGGAAGACACAGACCTGTGTTCTCCAAGTGGGCTCTGTGCACATCAGCCCCTGAAGTTTGGCTGCAGGCTTCAAGCTGACCTACACAGTCAGTCCTGGCTCTCCAGTCATCAGTCAGGACAGCAAAATTGCTCAGGTGAAAAAGGCCTGAGGAAAGTCTCAATAAGTGCACTGCATGTGAGCAGAAAGGCTCATAGTAGAGGGAGAGAGTGACGTTAAAAGGGCCCAGGCTTGGAAGATGCAGCCTGCTGGGATTTAGTCTCACACGCTGGGTGAGGGGAGCCAGTCAGAGCCACGTATCCACGTATCCATGTAGCCTCGGTGTAGGACCTGGGAACTGTAACACCTACAGAAATGCATGTACTCCAAAAAACGTTCCTCTTGGCATTTGGTAATATGCACTGAGAAACAGATATTTTTATTATCAACAGTTGTCAGAAGACCAGACTGGGCCTAAGGGCCATTTGGACAGAGACAGGTAAACAGTAGAAAGCAAAAGAACATACAACAGATACAGAATTGCTGGCAGGGCACAGGCTGGGAAGACAGAAACACTCCATTTATCAGAGCACTGCTCCCTGGCAAAGGTAAAAGAGAGACAGAGACAGGGTGTGTGCACGATGAGATCCCAGGGGCCCAGGTTCATGCCAGGACAGCACTGGGACAAGTAGGCCCACCAGTGGTGGCAGCAAGGCCCTTTTGACATGGTGACAGTGAGTTCTGCAGATCCAGAGCTCAGATTCTGCAGCAGCCACAGTACTCATGACTGGTGACTTACCCTCTGCTTCAGGCACCAGCTGGTCAGAGGAGACAAGGCAGTAATTAGAATAATTAGGACAAATCATCACAGTGAATTAATGAATCACCAGCCTCCCCCTGAGCACTGTGGTGGGGTTTAACAAAGAGCCTAACTCCTGGAAATGTCGCGGACAGTAAACATTCCTGAACTTCTGTAGCTCTGCCTGCATCCAGGGGACAGTTCATTAGGAGGGAAATAACTTTCCCTGCTCCAGATTTGGCTGATTGGGCCAATTTGGACACTTGTTTAACTGTTTTTTTTATTAAGATACGATCCTGGAGGTTAGATAGTGTGACAGCATGAAGGCATTATGAATGCAATTATTGTCGTTGAACCACACGCAAATGGAAAAGAAGGAAAAGTAGAAACACTGCATCCTTTATTTTCCTTGACTCTGGTTTGAGAACTATAGGCAAGATTGTGACCCTTCAGCAGACATTAATTTCTAAGGTGTGGGCACATTTAATTAATCAGAAATCAGTGAATACAAAGTACTAGTTACACGGGACCCAGACCTATGATACAGACACTGTGCTAAGCATGAAGTGCTTTTTTTCTATTTCATATTTGGAACAATCATCTAAAGTAAATATTATCATCTCCAGACTACATAAGAGAAAATTGAGAATTAGTTTGATTATATATTGGGTTATCAGAAAAGCCATATCCCATTTTTACATAGAAAAATACCTCATGACTTGTATGACAACCGAATACTTGTCGGAGGTCACCCAGAGAGGAAATGGCGTACAGAACTTGAGGCAAGGAGAGTGGGTCTCACTTCATAATTTATGCACTTTTCGGCTTGCGTCCACAGGTCCATCTTACCCGAACCATCTTATTAAGAATTGTTCCTCTGTTCAGCATGTACCTGAAAAATAAAGGCTGATTAATCGTAAACTGAAGTGTGGGTAAAACCTGCAAGATTCTACACTTGGATGATTGAGAAAACTGTCACAGTGTCAGAATGTCTCTCAAATTCTGTTTGTCCTGCCCTCCAACTTCTGAAACTTAAGACACTAGGAGTTGCCAATATTAATCTAGAAAATTAATTCTGAATGAATGAGCAAGAAATTCTGTTTTCCAGGTGTGTAGCTGTCATCAGTTATTTTGGACCAGTATCTATAAATGACAACAGTATTGAAAGACCATTACGGAAAAAGGAACCTTCAGAAAGTATTGGGTCAGTATGGAGGTCCCTCTGTACTTTCCAATGTGACAAGCAACATTTGCACGACATTTGCAGGGTGACTACAAAGCCATCTACAGGCAATGAAAAGGTTGACACCGGTAACATTTCTTCCCGAGGATAATTCCATGCTCTGCAGCTAGCCAACACAGGTGCATGAAAAACACGTTAAAAAATAACTTCAAGTTCCTAATGACTTCAGGGAAATGGCATTACTACCCATCATACTGTTTCCTCTTAAAATCCAGTGATTTTGAGATTGGATAATGGCATCCATGTATTTTTCTTGTCTTTGAGGCAAGAAGAACTAGCATTAAACAAGATTTCTCATTTATACCCCATAACAAGGTTATAAAGTAGGTAATATTTATTCCCATTTCGAAGAAAAGAATAAACAGTCTTGGAGAGAGTTAACAATACTGAGAAGGCCACAGGCAAAAAGCTAATAGAACTGAGTGTGTTGGGGGTGGTAGTGGCACAGCAGTCAAAGTAGATGGCCTGCACCGCTGATCCACAAGGTTCCCAGTTCACCTCAGAGACCTCTGAGTATGCTCAGGAAGTGAGCCCATAACCTGGGGCTGGGGTGGATGTGGTGTCAAGACTTCCTTGAGGGTACCTGTCTCTCTGTCTCTCTTTCACATGGAAGAAATAAACTTAAATCTTACATATACATGTTATTTAAAAATAAAGCTTGTAGAACTAGGACTCATACTTCTCTTTAAGGATAAATTGCAGGCACTCGAGAATGTGCATCTGTTTGCGGAGGTGCATGCGCCCATGTACTGCGTACATAAATGTGTAACTTGAAGAGTGGCATGATTTCAGTGCTTTTCAAATCACCGCACTTTTTACTCTGTTTAGATACAGGTCACCTCCCAGCTACCATCTTGAAATACGATTTTCAAAATGAACTCCTACTCTTGGGGTGAGGGGAGTGACTAGAGAGAGTATCAGCCAAATTCCTAATCTTATGAGAGGCCTCCAGCTCAGAGAGTTCGCTGAATGGCAGGGATTCACACAAGCAATCGCTGAGCCGGCCGCTCCCCCCGGGAGGGCTCTGTTCCAAGCGCAGTGTTTATCCTGCTTTTGAACACTGCCTCGTGGGAGGCAGGCCATTCACACACACCGCGCACACGCACACCAGGGAAGAAAGGCTATTTTTTCACGCAGATTATATTGCTTTTTACCCCCCCGCCACTGATTCTTCTCTTGGAACGCCCAGGTATTCACTCACTGAGGAAAAAGAAAAGATGATTAGAAAACAGCAGAAAAAGCGGGAGAAATTCCCACTCCTACGCGCTGCTCTGAATGCCCAGGAATCTCCCCACTCTTTCTCGTCCCGGGGCTCCTTGTTTAGAACCCACTTACTGCGTGCCTATTGTGAGCGCTAACAAATCCTGTGGCCCGCCGCCCCCCAGAGCGCTCTGCTGGAGCACCGGGTGCCCAGAGACGCGGCCCATGCCAGAGAAGGAGGCAAAGAGGCCGCGAGGGAGGGCGGAGGCTTCCCAGATGAGCCTTCCATCACTCGCTTCTTTTCTTCGGTCTTCAGAAAGAAAAAAAGAAATCAGGAAAGAATGCAGAGACACTTCTGCCAGACACCGAGGCAGCCACATAATAACAGCAGTCTAGGGAAGGCAGGATGAATAGCCCTTTATCCGGAGGAGACTCCCAGGGCAGGCGGTGTCCCGCACAGGGAGCTCTTTGAGAGGCAGCGCTTTGTGCGATGTGCTGGAGAGAGCCTGAGCACTGGAGAATCCGAGAAATCAGAAGTGCGGTAGTCCGCGGCCTGTGTCCATTCCCCTCTGACCTTCACATTGTGACTCGGATTTGCCGAAAGTTAGGCTCTGGCTGGAGGAGCAATGTTAGCGTCAATGGCAGCCCCCGGGTGGGGATGGGGGACCAGCTGATCCTGGGTCAGCCTGATATGGAGCCGTACCCTCTAGGTGCTGCAGGGTGTCTCCGTGCACTGCGGCACTTGGCAGCGAGGACAGCAGTTTGCCCTGGACCACTCAGGGCACAGGCAGCCTCAGCCAAGTTATTTTCCTCTCTTAGCGCTGTTTCCTCCTGTGTTAAATGTATATTTCATCCAAGGCAGTATTCTTGAATAACTTTCAAAGAAAATGTACAGGAAAGTCCTATGTGCATAAGTACAGATTACTCTAATAGAAGCAACTAGATGAGCAGAGTGCTGGACCCAGGAATATGTAAGACTTATGAAAAGCAGAGCGCCAGGCGCGACGTGTAGAAGTTGTTTCCGAGAACGTGAGATACCCCCTCTTCCTTTCTGTTATGAGAAGTCTTCAAAAAGCTGATGGAAAATCATATTATAAATTCCTACTTTAGTTTCTTTTTGCCACAAACTTTATGAAGTCTTGTTGGGTATTACATTTAACCTAACATTTGAGAACAATCGTTTCAGATATAATCCTTAATTACTCTCTGTGATCAAGAACAGTAAAAGAAAGCATTCTCTAACCACTTTTTCTGAAATACCCAATCATCTACACCCTTACTCTGAGATACTTTCCTTAGTACTTGTATTATTAAATTTTCCTAACATACATACAATAATTTTATCTAACATGCAATAAACACATAAGAAAATGTTTCTCCATGAATCAAGAGACAATTAAGTTTCTGTTTATTTTATGAGTCATTATTACTCTAGCACATAACAAATACTTGTTGACTATAGGTCTGGATTTCCCGTAACTTGACTCCAGTTACCTATTCACCTATAACTTGCATAAATGTGTGGCCAGCATGAAGGCTGAAGAGTGAGACTAGTGCTCCTCCACCTCCCTCAAAGGACCATTCTTTCAAAGGGGGTAAAAGTGAGATTTACAATTTCCAAGGAATGCAAATTCTACACATTTTGCTCTACCAAAAATAATCATTCCTTTCATTAAAGATTTAAAAACACAGGAAGACCTCAGTGTGCAGCCCGGAGTAAGAGCTGACAAAAGCAGAACAGCAGAGGCTGGCTGGCTAGCTGCCCGTTGCTGGGGTGGGTGTGAGCAGGAGCACCAAGCATAGGTGGAGGAGTCAGGAGGACAGACCACTGCAATCAGAGGCAGAGTACTGTAAGAGCTTTGATTTCATCCAAGCAGAGTCTGGCAGTTTGGAAGGTGTAGATTGATGGAATTACTAGCACAATTGTTCAGAAGGATTTGGATGTGCTTAGAAAAATCTACCTCTTCTTAAGGATGATGCTGGCCTTTCTGTCTGGAGGGGCACTAAATAGTGGAAGAAGACCAGGGGCCCTTCCTCCACTACACACTGGTTCTGGGTATTTCCACAGATTGCTAACACTCATCTGTAAAGTAGGGTAAGCATAGCTCTCTGGTACTTTAACAATGAGAGTTACTGTTTACAAAGCATCCTCCACAGTGCACAGCACAGCTCATTACTGTCCACCAATTATTACCATCATTGATGAAAAACAAGGTGTACATACATTTATTTATCTCAGTCAGCTTAAAGAGACATTGTGCATGGCCACAATGCAACAAAAATCAACAGTGAAATGTAAATCTTGTGAAACTGAATCCTGGGAAATGTAAATCTTGTGACACACATAGTTTAGATGGTGCTGTCCACAATATACCTGGTAAAGGGAAAGTATATCTCTTTCCTTCTTTTCCTCTTTCTTTTTACTTCACTTATTTATTTTTCTTTTTCAAAGAGACTTTTTTTTTTTTATAGGGTACATGCACTCACTGGAGAGACAGAGAGAAAGAGAGACAGAAAGCAAGAAATCATCCCCTAGGGGGATGGTCATACATGAGTTTTAAGCTGCAGGGTCCAGGACTCAAACTGCAGTTGACTTATGTGGGAGTTCAGCAACATAACCATTACACCATCTACTAGTCCCTTCACTTTTTAAGGAGATCAGAGTCCACTTCCACTTTTCTCATAATCTCATCCACTAGTATTTATGATAGGCCTAAAATGAGACCGATGACTGTAATACAGCTTAAATTTCGTTTCAATATAAATATTAAAAATATGCACAAGTCAAAAGTTTTCACTTATTTCATTTAAAGATGGCAGCCTGAATAACAAGGTGAAAATCACAGTTTTCTCGTGGTATTTTCACTTTTGCTGTAGAAGGTAATATGCTTAATTGTTAAAGTCTTCATCTCTGAAGAAGAAAATTCCCACACTATCACTTACAAGGTGAGTGAATGTGGCCTTTACTGTAAAATAGTTCTAATAGACCCCCCTATCTCTTAGAGATGTTATAAACATGAGATGAAATAATACTTAGAAGGCATTTTTTATAGATCTTGACATAACATAAGCCTTCACAGAATGTTTATTGTTGATATTATCATTGCTATTTTGATGATAGAGACTGCATGCACTTGAAAGACGAAAAAAAGAAGCAAAGAGAAAAAAAGAGAGAGAGAGAAAGGATCAAAGAGAAAAAAAAAGAGGAAGAAGCAATCTCCACGGGGTCTCATCACACAGCAATTCCCTTTCCTAGGCTCTCCAGCTTTTCAGGATCTTGAGTACATGCTCATGCACCCAGCACATTTTCAAGTCCACCCCCTGATACAGATCTACAATTGGTCATGTGGCTTCCTGCACTGCAGTTCAGTTTACTACTGACTGTGCCACCAGACTGGGCCTCATTGTTATTTTATGATTATTATTTTTTATTATTAAATGTTATAAAGTAGATGTTAAAGAAAACATCACATCTCTTTTTTTAATCCAGCTTATTTTATGTATGATAGAGAGTGTATGCATGTGCATAAGAGAGAGAGAAAAAATACCCTCGACAGGTCTTGTCATGCCTCAATCCTCCTTTGCCAGTCCTCCAGCTCTTCAGGATCTTGGGCACATGTGCACATACTTAGTAATCTGAATCTCTGGGTACTGAGTGGCTTCTAACACAACAGTTCAGTTGCTAGCAACTGTACCAACAGGCTGGGCCAAAAATGTCACACCTTTATAAACCCTGAAAATTTTTTGTATTGATAGTAAATAAGTACACTATGCTGGATAGCTTATTAATATAAATAACGATCCCAATTATTACGAACTCCTACCAGAAAGTTATGCCTGGTCCTATTTAATTCATGTCATCTGGGTGAAATACCATTTGTATCAAGCAATTTTAGATTCGTCAAAATAAATCTTTAAAGAATTAAAGCAGAGTGGTGTCCACACCACTCTGGGCACAGAAGAAAACATTATGTATATAGATGTTCCTAAACGTATGAGTTAGAGTTTCTTGAAAATAATCTTGTACTTCTTTAATGTACAAAGATGTAGATATTTCAATTTCTTCCATCTAATCAAGTAACAATCATCACTATTAAAATATGTCGACCCGAAATATAAATTTCTCACAGAGTCAAACTACAAATGATTTTTTTAAAGTTTGCAAGAGGGAGCATGTACTCACCAAGAAACAGACAGAGAGAAAGAAAGGGAGATGGCGAAAGCACCCCCCAACCTCCATGGGGCATGGTCATGCCAAAATCCTTTTTCCATTTCTCAATCCTGTTGGGATTCTGGGCATCAGGGACGTGAACCTGATGTGTTTTTCAGGTTGCCAGGGCTGAGATTTCAAAGTTGCAGTTGTCCTTCTGGGATCTAGCACCCTTGATCACTATGCCATGGAGTCAGACCAAAATTATGAATGCTTTTTAATAATTAGGAGATTCATAATCAATTGAAGAAAGATCCAGAAACACAAACATGAACAAAAATTTTGGATGAGGGGAGAAAATTCTTCTGTGCCTTGTTGTTCTTGTTCTTAGGATTGTGTGAGAATCACGAAGCAGTGGAGTTGGAATTCCTCTTACCCGGGGAGTAATGGTTCCGAGAATACGCTGTGCATGCCCATAGACCTGCTTTCAGGCCTTGCTCAGCATTCATAAACTCTTCTGGCACATTACCTAGAGCCATCAAGATTCAATTGTGTCAACTATAAAATGAAGCTAGCAGCATCAACCTCACAGAGTTGTTAGAGAAATTTAAAAAAAAAAAGGGATATAAAGTACTTGGCACCATGTCAGAGCTAAGACTAGAATCTCCTAATCTCTTTACTCTAAGTTCATACTTTTTCAAAAAGCGAGAGGATGAGTATCAGAACACAATATGATTTAGTATTTTTCTGAAAAATAAAACATTCGGTGAAATACTAGATGGCATTCAAAGATATTTAATAAAAGCTAAATTGATGATAAATATTAATAATAAATATCAGATAATTTAGTGTTAAATAAAAAGCATAGGAAGCCATTGTTTTGGACTAAGCTCCTCCTCTAGGTCTGATGTAGGTGACATTGGACCAACATGATGTTACTCATGCTAACATGCCACATTATCAATGAAACTTTAATAATGTTGACAGATACCAAAATAGACCCGTTTGCCTTTAAAACTGCCTTAAAATCTGTAAGACCTTGGAATACGTTATTATCCTAACCCTGACCCAAATAAATTATTATGTTTTACTTACTTTGCCTTAGCCTTTCCATTTAGGTTGTTAATACTAGGTATGAGTATGAAAAATAGTTCATTTCTCTTACAAGATCAGGATCCCTCTTGTGGGTTTGATTCTTTTGTTGTTGGTGGTAGAGTTGTTTTTTGTTTTGTTTTTGTTTTTTTTTCTTTATGTTGTTTTTTGTCTTACTTTCTATTAAAAAAAAAGTTATGTATATCTGAAGCAATGAGATTTCAGATGTTACTTACTTTAACTTGTATTTTGAGCTCTGCTGAGAAAACTTTAAAAGAAATTTTACCCAAAGTACTAGAAAATATGACCATAGTTGCAAAAGCAAATGCTGTATCTGGATCACTGGCAACGAAATCTCCATGGAGGAGCTGGAAACCACGTATTTCCTGAAGTCTGACTTCTGTTTTTTCTCCCCTGTCCTTTAATATCACCCTTCTAAAACTAAGGGGGAGAACAGGCACATCCCTGACTGTGAGTTGAAACTCTACTGTCATTTACACATCTGAAAAAGGAATTATTCAAATAAAATGTATTTGGAAAACTTTAAAATACTTTGGAAAAAAAAATTTTTTAATTGCCAGAACGTGCATGCATTCCTGAGAGAAAGAGAGAGCACCCCCCAATGGAACTGGGTCCTGCTGCAATCCTTTTTTCTCCTCCACTTCCCCATCCCCTGAGTATTTGGAGTACACAAGCACAAGGGTTTAGCAAATTCTTTTGTTTGTTTATTTGCTTTTATTTTTTCTTAAAGCTACCAGGACTGGGATTTGAACTGTGGCCATTCATGTGGGGTCCAGTTTCCTGTGCATAGATAGAGTTTAGAACTTAACCACTGGGATATAAGATTAGCTGATGGATATTCTTTTTTCCCCATAAAAGATTTGGCATTTCTTCCTGCTTTTTTTCACGAAAAGCCTTAAGTTTATTTTCTTGATATCACTTTCCTGAACACAGAGGTCTCCCTCCCATCCTCAGACAAAGTACCTTTGTTGCACAGCTTCAAATAGTAGTTTTTCAAACAGGGAACTTCTCTGGGTGGCTTCTCTGACCCAGGTAAAGCAAACACAATATTCAATAACTGTTTTCTCAAAATCTGGATTTTTTTAATTGAATAACATCCTTGTAGATTATCCATGGTGGAAATGACACTGCCAACTGGCCTTTTTAGGGTGCTCCAAGTCCAAAGCAAAGATGAGCCTACACCTTCTGTCATCCTCTCAAATTCTACTCCATAGCTGGCCTGGCTAATTTTTGGATAGACACATTTCCCAAAAAGAGGCAATGCTTTTGAGAGGCTGCATTGTAAATTCACATTTAGGAGAGAACACAAAACTGATACTGCATGCTCCACCCCTCCCCAACACACACAGCACAAAATTTGCCCAACTCTGCAGGGCCCCTATCTTGCTAATAAACTCAATTTACTTAACTAATGAAAACACTTAATTTCTCAGTCCCAAGCAGGTTTCCCATGCATTTGCATTACTAAAATGACTCCCTAATAAGAACCTATTTGGAACAAAGAGAAGATGTATTCCAAAAATAAATGCCCCCTATGCAAATGTCAAATGTCAGAATTTCAGTGAATTTTAGGCTAAATCTCATCGAATACTCATCCAGTTCATCTTATTGCAAAGCCAGCACTCAAAAAAGAAAGAAAGAAAGAAAGAAAAAGTTGCTGTTTTCAACCTTTACTGATACTATCATAGATAAAACTACAGATCATTCAGCAATGCCTACTAAGCATTTATTTGGAATCATATGTGCTGTTTTCTAATTCAGCAAGAGAAAAAGTATATATATATAGAGAGAGAGACCAACACACATATAAATGGTAAGTGTTCTGGCCTTGCAGAGCTCACAACCCATACAAGAAGATGTATTCCAAAAATAAATGCCCCCTATGCAAATGTCAAATGTCAGAATTTCAGTGAATTTTAGGCTAAATCTCATCGAATACTCATCCAGTTCATCTTATTGCAAAGCCAGCACTCAAAAAAGAAAGAAAGAAAGAAAGAAAAAGTTGCTGTTTTCAACCTTTACTGATACTATCATAGATAAAACTACAGATCATTCAGCAATGCCTACTAAGCATTTATTTGGAATCATATGTGCTGTTTTCTAATTCAGCAAGAGAAAAAGTATATATATATAGAGAGAGAGAGACCAACACACATATAAATGTAAGTGTTCTGGCCTTGCAGAGCTCACAACCCATACAAAGCAAGTAAGAGAGATAGTGGCACACAGATAGTGGCAATTAAAAACAGGAAATAATTGCCATAGCAGAGATTACAAACCTATGAATATTCAGAGAAGAATTTTCTGATTTTGTTTGAAAAATCAGAAAATCTTTAAGAATTGTGACATTTGGATTAACCTTTGAAGCAATGAAGAGATTTGATGGAAAAGGGAAAATATTCCAGGTGGAAATCTAACAAGATCAACATTATAAAGACTGAAAAAAATATAAAATGAACAGTGTATACTAAATTAACTTGCCAATTACTGATAATCTTTTTTTTTTTTTAAAGCAAGTTAAAAACACAATATTTGGTGTGGTGGTTAAGGAGCTGGATTCCCACATGGCTGACCATGGTTTGAGTCCCAGACCTAGCAGCTTGAAAATCACTGTGCACACATGTGAATGAATGCACAAAATCCTTAGAAGAGAATGGAGGAGAAGAGATTGCAGCATAACCATCTCCCTAAGAATTGATTTCTCATTTTTCCTCTCTCTATCTCTCTGGGTTGTACATGTGCCTTATAGCAAAAAACTAAAAATTAAAATAACAAAACAAAAAAACAAAAAGGAAAATGGCAAACAATATTTAAGGGCCAGCTTTATGTGGGTAGTTAAAAAGGCTGGATCCCATTTATTTCACTGTGCAGCTGGAGTTTTGGACTGGTGGCTTGAAAAACATGCCTGGCATATACATGCCCAAAATCTCAAATGGAGGGAGAAGTGGAAGAGAAGGGATTCAACATGATCATCCCTCATGGGGGATGTTTTCTCACTTTCTTTCTCTCTTTCTCTGTCTCTCTCATCTCTGTCAGGTGAGAACTACATAAGATCCAACCACCTGTGCAAATTAATAAAAAAAGCAAAACACACAAGATTTAATGTTCTACTTGAATACTCTAAAGACATTCCATTGCCTTGTGTAGAAATAATTTCATTTTATCCTCACCAGTATCAGCTAAAGAAAGGCAGATATGAATATCCTTACTTTTTTAAGGAGAGTACAAAGAGCAGAGAGGTCAGGTGACTTGCCTAAAATTACAAGTTATAGTCTTATTCTGACAATTCACTGATTCAATTTACATGGAGCACTTAGCAGAGTGCCTCACATTTAGTCAGTGTGTCAAGATGGTAGCAATATAAATTTTATGAGCAATAGCCAGCTCCAGAAAGGGAAATTCAAAATCATTCTTAAGGCTGATCTCTTCTCAAAAATGTATTTTTTTTTTATAATTAAAGGAATATATATTGAATACAATGTTAAATCCCATAGCTTGAGACACTTCACAATTTAGAGCTTCCATTCAATGAAACTGGCCCTGAAGATAGATTTAACACCGAAAAAAATAGTTAAAATAAGTATTGAGCATGGATTTCTCTTTAATGAAGCCTCCAACTCCACCTAGATGAAGACAAAGGCTGGAAGGTAACACTAGAATGAAGTTGGGTGCTGAAACAAGGTGCTCTAATGGAAGGCCAGGGGATGGCTGGAGCAGCACTGGGCTCGGACTGTCCCATGTATTGTGTGTTATGTGTGACTCAGTTCAACACCCTGTGTTGGTTTCATCTGCTGTGACCAGAAGGATGGCTGCATGATTTTTCTCTCAGCCGAAGAAGTCTCAACTCCTAAGTGTCGGAAATCATTGACTTTTCTGTTTGTATCTGAAATTTGTGATTAGAGAACATGTTACTGTGCTGTATTAGATGTATGGTAAACAGTGCTTACAGTCAGTTACCATTTTGTGAATATTTTCCCATTTTTGTTTTACGGTCAATGAAATCTACCTCAAAGGACTGCCAATAATCAAAATTCCAGAAAGTATTAAGTAGAATGGATGTGAGACTATATATACACACTGCATAGTGTGTTAGTGTGTGTATGTGTATCTGTCTATTCATGTATATGTTCATAGATCAGTGCTATATCTATATGATATCAAAAAAGGGCAGGATCCTAGTGCTAGGTGAATTCTTCCAAACTTGAATTCTCAATGATCTACAAAAATATGCAATTGTTCTTCAGTTTTCCCTGGACAAGGATTAAATTAGTAGGTATTGTAAATAATACCTCACAGAGCAAAACTAGGCTGAACAAATAGCTACATTTAGAAATAGAGACAAGAGATGATGAAATGAAATGCAGCATGGAAAAGTGCTCAGAAACACAGCCGAGAAGGCCATAAAGCAGCAAATCAGTGATGTTTATAATGCGTAAAGAGAAATGAAAGGAAATCGCAAGACTGTTTGTATATATCGACCTAAAGAATAAGGATGGTTGAGTTCCTCTAGTCCTGTTTCTTTATAATTTAGAGTCGTACAGTCTGAAAAGTGCAGGACCAGGATTAATGAGACAGGAATGCTGGCTTATGGCCTGTCCCTGGCAGCTATCTTCTGGCATCGCTTTTCTTTTCTGCAGAAGAGAAACTCAGCATCCACCTTTGGGTTTCATGGAGATGGGATCCATCTAAGGACACTTTGTAAACTGTCAATTGTGTTCTGAATTTCATTCATTAAAATTATAATATTATAGTGAAAAATACATTATACTATGTTAATATTATACAATATACTTCTCATTTTTTTAATAAAGAAATTAAAATACAAAGAGGTTACAGTAAAGCTAATAACAATTACAGCTTAATGATTGCTTAATGAAGTTGGGCATTGTGCTCCTTTGTTCTCCATTTAATCTTTACAATGATCCTACAAGGTAGATTATTTTGTCTCTATCGTACAAGTGAAGAAACTGAGGCTTGAAGGAATGAAGTAATATTCTCAAATAAAAGGGCTCATAAAGGGTGAATATATTATTTAAATCCAGATGCATCTATTCTAAGGTTTCTGTTATTGACCATATATGTTGATGTAGCAGCATCATAATTAAATTTCTTACTGTATGCTGGGGACTAGGCCAGTCTAAAAAGAGTGTTGTTAGGAGGGGCAGGAAATAAAGGTCATAGAAGGTCCACTGTGCCCATTTAAAGTGTTGGACAAAGAAAACCTCACTGACTAAACATGATTCTTTGACCCAAAGCTTGGAAATACTTGGTCTCCCTGGAAAACAAGTTGAAGCCAAGAGCCTGACAGTATATAAAAACCAAAGTCCTTAGAACACCAGAAGTCAAAATCAAGAAAACCAACACTGGTCATCAAAGACAATAAACAAATGCAAGCCATAAATTTATAGGAGTAATATCTTGTCAGAAGTTATAAAAATGAAATAATTATAGAAATGCTAAATGTTCACATGGGGTGTATAGACACCATAGAGAAGAGACAGAAAACTTCAGGAGAAAGATGAAAACAGAAAAAAAAAAAAAAATCAGATTAAAATATTAGAGTCCTAAAAGGTAACAGGTGAGGAATTTAGTAGGTGGACCTAAAAGAGAGCAATGTTCAATGATCTTGAAAACTCATCTATAGAAACTAGAACAAATAGAACACAAAGATGAAAAATTTGAAATGAAACAAGCAGAACATCAGAGATCTGAGCGATCTTATCAAATGTCAAACAGAAGTGCAATTAGAGTTTCAGAGGGACCGTATGAGAGAATAAGGCAGAAGAAATAACTGAAAGATCATCAACAAGAACTTTCTGATACAAACATGTGAAAAATAGTGGATAGGCAGCTCCAACCTTTGAACTTCCCACAGAAACTTTGGGAAACAAGCAGAAATTGTCAAAACTAACTTTACCAGAACTAGGAAAAACAGTTAAAAGTTTACAATAACTAAATGAATGCTGAAACAAGCTAGACCCCCTTTCAACAGTCTTGGTCTTGAAGTAGCTGTAGACTTAGTTTCCAATGTAGGACACTTTTTTATTAAAAGAGTAAGTAGCTGTAGACTTAGTTTCCAATGTAGGGTACTTTTTTATTAGAAGAATAAAGAAAATCTCCCTCCTTTTCTGGAAGATTTTCCTGAAAATTACTGACAATAGACAGATTAATAAGAAAAAGCATATACATTTATTTTAATATATATATTTGTATACAGAAACTTAGAAAATTATGAGCTCAAAGAATGGTTACATGGCTGTGGCTTAAAGAATCCCCGTCAGGTGAGAGGAAAGTGGCAGTGAAGGCAATTTTATAGTAAATTTTTAGAGGAAAAGAATGGGAAAATGTATTCAAAGTGTTGAGTGAAAACAATTTCAACCAAGAATACTATACCCAGTAAGATGATCCTTCACATAAGAGAAGACAAGAACATTCTCAGATGAACAAAACCTGAAAGAATTTACTGACATCAGACCAGTTCTCCAAGAAGTTCTGAAGGGAGTGTTATATCAGGAAAACTAAAGTCAGACACACAGAAATAAGAGTTAAAAAAGCTTCTAAGAAAAGGGCCAGCTTAATGGTAGGGACAAGTTTGGACTCGAATATTATCTTCCAGAATTTAAATGGAAAGCATGGACCACAGCATAAGTTAGACTAGGTACATGAGATGAAGCTGATGAAATAGAATTTTATGGCTTTTGACTAAAACAATACTGGTCTTTTTCTATGCTTTGTAATCCAGAGATAAGAATTTTTGTCTTTTGTTGAATTGTCAACAGATCCAGGTAACTACTATTTGAACAGAATCCTAACTGCTTCCTGCCTTTAAGTCTTAAGCAAAGTTCTCTTAACAATTTTTGATTTTGATTTATTAAAGCTAAAACTGCCTTTCTTGAAATTAAAAAACATATTAAAAATACCTATTTAATGACCACAGCAAGCTATATAGCCTTAGCTAGATGCTGTTTTATAGTATATTTATTATACTCTCAGTTTCATGCTTAAAGTCAAACATTTGTTCACAGATATTTATATATCAGTTGAACTTGCTATTGAAAGTAGTTAGATCAATTAGGATATTTTGTTAACCAATAAAATGTGAGAATAAAAAAAAGAAATGGAAAGCAACTGCAGATACCAGAGATAGAGTGGAAGGAGTGTTGATATGGCAGAGGGTGAGAAATGGGGGGATATATATATATATATATATATATATATATATACACACACACACACACACACATATATCCAGTAAGAAATGGAAAATTATTTGTGATGATAACATATATGACTAAGCCACTATACAATGTATTCTGGATGGGATAATGCATCTTGTATGCTGTGGTGATATTCAGTGAATGAATGCAAAATAAATAATATATTTACAAAAGAATGAGTTCAGTGCTTAGACAATGGAGAGTAAATGATTCTCTTTGGAAGTTCTATGGTCCTGGGAGACAGAAAATTTGTGACAAAATTTATCCAAGTACGTTGTCATTCCTCAGTCTTTCTTCCTATGATATGAGCTTGGTTAATGAAACCTCAGAAAAAGGACCAAAGTTAAGTGTTTTTGATTTTTGTGGGCCTGGTCTGCAGGCTGATAATGGAATATCAAAGACAACCCTTCCCTGTACTTTGGTAGAAAAAGAAAATCAAAGATGATATACAAGGTGGGCCCTATAGCCTAGTGGTCTGGGGAGTTAGATACTACAATTTTTTTAATTGCCAGAGGATATATGGGCTTATTGGAGAGAAAGGCTGTGTGGGGATTAGGAGTTAAGGAAAAGGAACGCAGAATTCTTGGAATGGAGCATAGTCAAGCCTCAATTCCCTCTCCTCTATTTTTCCATCCTGTCAGCATTTTAGGCAAGCACACACGCATACCAGATGTGTTTTTCAAGACACTGGGTCTAAGATCTAAACAGTCAGCATATAGGCTCCCACTCCCTTAACCACTAGGCTATGGCCTGGCCCCCTTCATGGTGTTCTGAAAGCACACAGCTTGTTTTCTGGTTTCAAAGGTCCGTTCATGGGGAGGAATTTTGCCCCAAGATAAACCATACCCAGGTTCTCACCTATATTTGATTTAGAAAATGAGATATTTTTTAAGAATTGATTATCTTGTATAAAACTTCAGACTTTGAGTCAATACTGAAAAGGGCTAAGGTATTGAGACTTTGGGAATGGGAGTGAAACTATATTGTAGCTTGAAAGAATATGAATTTTTACAGGCTAGAAGGCAGACTCTTGAGGATCAACATGTCTCCTCTCAAAAGACACATTGATGTTCTAATATTCAGTGAATATGAATGTGGTTTTATTAGTAAATAGTATCTTTGTAGATATAATTAGTAAAGATCAGGCCATATTTTCACTAACATTTTTAAAAGTTTATTTCTTCTGAGAGAGAGAGAGAGCTAAGACCCAAATCAGGGTCTTTGTGTCATAGCACACCCATAGTCTTGGCCAGTCTGGATCATGGGCACATGGGAGGATGCCTGGCATGCACAGACAGTCCTGAAACATGAACTTAAGACATTTTCATGTGGGTCCAGTTGTGTTACCACTGTGCCAATGCCTGACCTCTCACATTTATTTAGAGTCGGCTCCAAATCTAATGATTGGTGTTGTTATAGAGAGGCTGTGTGAAGACCCAGAGACACAAAAGCATAGGAAAGATGGCCATATGAAGACAAGATGGAAACTGGAGAGATGCAGCTACCAGCCAGGGAGTGATAAGGATGCCAGCAATGGCCAGAAATTAGAGAGTGCAAGGAAGAATTTTTCTGCAGAGCCTTCACAGAGTGCATGGTTTTGCTGATAATTTGATCTCAGACTTTTAGCCTCCAGAATTATGAAGGAAGACATTTCTGTTGTTTTAAGCCCCTCAGTCTATGGCACTTTGGTCTGGAAGCCCTAGGAAACTAATATAGCACTTACAAAAAGCCCACTTTAAATACATGTACACAAATAGACAAAATACATTAAAGTGGCAATATTAATGCAATAAAAAGTAGATGTTAGAACTAAAGGTCACTTGACAAAGATAAAAGGGTGAGTATAACAAGTGAGCATAGGTTCATATTTGTGCTCCTACAACCTAATACAAAAGGTTAAAAACTAAATACTGTGAAAAAACAGAAAAGCTAACAAGTGCTGTAGAAACTTTCAATATGACTTTTAGCTGCTAATTTAACACGTAGACAGATAATTAAAAAGGATAGTATTAAAGATATAAAAAGCAGTATCAGCCAACTTGACAAAATTTGCATCTTAGAGCATCCCATCCAACCACTGAAAACATGTTCTTTTCAGATGTACATGGAACATTGTTTAAGTTAGGTCACATATGGTCTATGAAACAGCTCTCAATAAACTTAAAAAGATCAAGTAATAAGAGTGATTTCTCTGCAAGCACTGTGATTAAATCTGAATCAAAACTAGAAAAATCTCAAAATACTGGAAATTAAACAACTTTTGAATAAGATATAAACATTAAAAATAGAAAATATTTTCAACTGTATGAAAATGAACATATACAAAGTTGAATGACAAAGAGGGACACAGGGACACTTAGAGCATTAAACCTCTACATGAGAAAAGAAGAATGATCTCAGAACAATGTCCTCAGTGTATACCATAGGAAACTAGAAAAAAAAAAAATGAGCAGGTTAAACTGTAGTAAGTAAAAGAAAACAATAGTAAAAATTAAAACAGAAATCAATAAATTATAAAATAGCAAAACAATTGAGAAAGTAAAAAATAAAAGTTTTTTTTTTAGCATTTTGAAATATATTATAAAATTAAAATACATTTCTTGGGACCAGCAGTTAGCATTATGGGTATGTCGCTGGACTCCCATGTAGTCAACCGCAGTTCATGTCCCGGATCTGGTGGCTTAAACTCACGCCGGGCGCATGTGCATACGTGCCCAAGATCCCGAGAGGAGAATGAAGGAGAAGAGATTGCAGTGTGGCTATCCCCCCTGGGGGGTGGTTTCTCACTTTCTGTCTCTCTGTCTCTCTCTGTCTGTCTGGTGAGTGCACGTGCCCTATAGCAAAAATCTCTCCAAAAAAAAAAAATATATATATATATATATTTCTTAACCAAAAGTAAAAAGTTTGTAAGGAGTCTTGAAGTGAATGCCAATAATCATATTACTAACATGGTTATAAAATGTCTACATGCCAATCATTCTTTTTTTTTACATTTTTAAATTTCATTTTCTCTTTTACATTCAATCACATTGTTTAGCTTACAAACTGAGTTCAATATGTGAACATTTCTCCCTATTCCAGTTGATAAAACTATAAAACTATCTTCATCAGATAATGCCACATTTCTTTATCTCATTAATGCTTTGCCTCTCTATCATCTCTCCTTTCCCAATCAATCTGACCAGAACTTCATCAAGTATATTGATCTTAAAAAAACAAACAGCTTCTAAATGTTTCTGTTAAGAAGTTGTTTGGTTTTTTAAGATCAATAATTGATAAAGTTCTGGTCAGATTGATTGGGAAAGAAGGAGAGATGAAACAAATTACCAATATTAGAAAGAAAAAATGAGTAGTAATATCACTATCGATTGTAAAGATATTAAAAGAATAATGAGGAAACTAGATATAATCATCTGTATGCCAATAGACTTAACAACGTAGAGAAAGTGCTTAAAAGACAGAAATTGCCATAGTGTACTCAAAAAGACACAGGTAATTTAAATAGGCTTATATTTATTAGAGAAATAGTATCTGCACAAGGAACATTTTAGGCCCAAATTACTTCACTGATAAATTTCACCAAATATTTGAGAAAAAAATGAAAGTGAATCTATATCAACTCTTCAGGGAATAGAAAAGTAGGAAACATCTGCAACTCATTCTAGCAGCCACCATGGCCCTGAATCCAAATTAAGAAATAGACATTACAAGAAAAGAGAACTATAGACCAATATGTTTATGAATATAGATGCCAAAACTCTAAACAAAATTTTAGAAGATGATATTCAACAATATGCACAAAGCATAATACATAATGACCAAATGGGTTATCTCAGGAATTAAGGTAGACTTAAAACTTGAAAACAAATTAATATAACCCATCATTTTTTTTTCTTTCTTTTTTTGGAGAGGTTTTTGCTATAGGGTGCGTGCACTCACCAGACAGAGAGAGACAGAGAGACAGAAAGTGAAAAATCACCCCCCAGGGGGGATGACCACACCGCAATCCCTTCTCCTCCATTCTCCTCTCGGAATCTTGGGCACACACACACACACACCCAGTGTGAATTTAAGCCACCGGGTCCAGGACTCTAACCGTGGTCGACTACGTGGAGTCCAGTGACAAAGCCATTATGCTAATTGCTGGTCCCCCATCATTTTAATAAACTAAAAATGAAAACCATCTCAACAGGTGAAAAGAGTGCATTTGACAATTATAATACTTTATAATGTATACGGTTTCAACAGATAAATAAGAGAGAGTATTATCAACACACTGAGGTTTGTATCTCAGAAAACCTACAGTTAATATCAACCTTCATGGTAAAAGACTGAAGACTTTCTATGATCAGTAACAAATCAGGGCTTTTTTTGGGAGGATGTTGTTTTTTAGACAGATTTTTGCTGTAGGGTGTGTGTGCTCACCAGAGGGACAGAGAAAGACAGAGACAGAAAGTTGAGAAACACTCCCTTTGGAGGATGCCCACATCAAAATCCCTTCTGCTCCATTTTCCTCTCAAGATCTTGGGCAAACATACACATGTGCCTAGTGTGAGTTTTAAGCCACCAAGTCCAGGAATCAACTATGTGGGAGTCCAACGACATACCCATTACACCATCTGCTGGTCCCCAGATCAGGTATTTCTGATCTCATCATTTCTTTTCATCATTTTACTGAAAGTTCTTCTCAGTAAAATAAAACAAGAATGAATAAACCATAATTAGAAAAAAAGAAAGTCTTTAATCACTGATGACAAAATCTTTATACAAAATTCAATAGAATCTATAAAATAGCTGTTGTAATTAGTAAGTAAGCTTATCAAGTTTCCAGAATAATTTTATGTTTTTATATTTGCTATCTCTCTAAGATCAGGAGTGAATCAGGTATTGCAATAGGAAATTGAAACAAATTTTAAATGCCATTTACAATTCAAGATATTGCTATACTAGAAATGAATATGATAAAATATGTGAAATATGTATATAAAATATTGCAAGAAGAAAACCAAAGGAAACTAAGTAAATGAAGAACTATGCTATTTTTATATATTAGAAAATACAATATTGTTGAGATACTAATTTTCCTCAAATTAATCTGCAAATTCAACACTCTCCCAATAAGAGACACAGATGCTGGGACCAGCAGATGGCATAATGGATATGTCACTGAACTCCCACATAGTTGACCACAGTTCGAGTCCCAGACCTAGTGACTTAAAACTCATGCTGTGTGTGTGTGTGTATGTGTGTGTGTGTGTGTGTGTGTGTGTGTATGCCCAATATCCCCAGAGGATAATGGAGGAGACAGATTGCAGTGTGTCCATCCCCCCAGGAAGTGATTTCTCTTTTTCTCTCTGTCTCTTCAGTGAGTACATGCACCCCACAGCAAAAATCTCTCAAAAAAAAAATTAAAAGGAAAGAAATACAGATGCTTTTATTGTTGATACTGACTGCTAATTATAAAATTTATGTGGAAAGACAAAGGAACTATGCCAGTACCATGCTATTTTTATTACCACAGCTTTGTAATGTATTTTTGGATAAGGAAGTCACAGAAACAGACACGTGGACCAATGGAACAGAATAGAGTCCCCAGAAATAAGTGCCCAAACATACAGTCAACTGATCTTTGACAAGGGGTACCAGTCATTCCAGTGGGAAAAGGAAAGCCTCTTCAGCAAGTGTGCTGGAAAAATTGGACTTCCACTTACAGAAAGATGAATCTGAACCCCTACCTCTCTCCTTTGACAAAAATCAAGTCAAGGTGGATCAAGGATCTAAATCTAAGACCTCAGACTATAAAGCTGCTCCTGGAAAACACTGGGGAAACTCTGGGAGACATTGGTGTAGGGTAAGACTTCTTAAATAAGACCCCCAAAGCACAGTCGATAATCCCCAAAATAGTCAAGTGGGATTACATCAGACTAAGAAATTTCTGCATGGCAAAAGATACAGTAATTAGTGTGAATCGACAGCTCTCAGAATGGGAAAATATTTTTGTAAATTATGCAGCAGATAAGGGACTGATAACCAGAATACACAAGGAA
>NW_006209541.1:430161-476660 GCF_000334495.1 Tupaia belangeri chinensis | reverse complement strand
TGGGGGTGTGGTGAAAGGGGAACTCTTTTACACTGCTGGTGGGAATGTAGATTGGTCCAACCACTGTGGAGAAAAATTTGGAGATTCCTCAAAAATCTACAGATAGATCTGCCATATGATCCAGGAATCCCACTCCTCGGTATCTACCCAAAGGATAGAAGAATTCTTCATTGGAAAAGTGCTTGCACATCGATGTTTATTGCAGCACTATTCACAATTGCTAAGTCTTGGAACCAACCCAAATGCCCCCGTATGGAGGAATGGATTGAAAAACTGTGGCACATATACTCTATGGAATACTACTCAGCCATAAAAACCAACAGAACCCTGGCTTTTGACAGAAAGTGGAAGAATATGGAAGATGTACTGCTGAGTGAGGCAAGCCAGGCTATGAAGGAGAGACACTGTATGTCCCCACTTAACATATACCATATGTCTGCATTCTATGACTGAAACTGATTGACTAATGGTTGTACAAACACAAGAGATGGGTGTGAATGTCAGATGAGGTGTATGTGGAGGAGTGGGGCCTAACGAAGGACATTTGGAGAAGGGATACAGAGGTAGAACATTGATGGGATGGGGAGGTGTGGTGTTATCTGTTAAAGATATTTTGATCAACGGGTCTGGGGAGAAAAGTGCACATATCGAAATTGTCTCATGGTAAGTCAAACAATATGATTGAAAGTATATACAAAAAACAAATAATAAATAATGGAGGAAAAAAAAAAAGGAAAGGCAAAGGAACTAGACTAGTCCAAAAAAACTTTAAAACGAACAGGTATGAGCACTCACTGTATCTAATTTCAAGGTTTCCAATAACCAAGACACTGTGTATTGGTTGGTGTATGTGTAGACAGATCAATGAAATGGATGGAGGTTGCAGAAACAGACCCATATGTGTAGCATAAATGATAACTGATTTTCGGCAAAGACGTATAGCCTATTCCATAGAGACTGAATAGTCTTTTCAATAAATGGTTCTGGAAAAACTGGATATCCATATGCAAAAGAGAAAAAAAAGCAACAGCATTTAAAAAGAGACACAAACATGAACACCCTGGTCCATTCCTTATACCACACACAAAAATTATATCAAAGTAAATCTTAGGTCCAAATATACAAAAAATAAAGAACACCCAAAAACTAAAAGAACTGCTGAAAGAAAACACATTAGTTTAAAATTCCTTAGATATGATGTTAAAAGCCCAATCCATGATAAAGTAAAAGGTAAACTGGAATTCGGAAAATTAAGTTAAATTCAAAACCTCTTCTCTTTAAAAGACATTGATGATGTAGTGAAAAGACAATGTAAAAGTGTTAAGAATGTGGCACAGTCAGAATTTTTATTAAGCTGATGGCAAAAATACAGAATGGTAAAACTACTTCGGTAAACATCTCAAAAGTTGTTCAGAGTATCAAATATAACTACCCTGTGATTCACCATTTCTACTCCTAGGCATCTTATAAAAATAAATTCTTAAAACTGCATCCACAGAGACTTCTATAAAATTAATAGCAGCTTAATGTATAATAGTCCAAACAGTATTTTGAAATTTTGAAAGTTGTAAACTGTCAAGAATTATGGAGTATGAGCTAAAATTTTTTGCTATGTAAAGTAAATGTTTGTAGAAAAATATAAAAATAAATAAATGAAGGAAAAAAAATAAAATAAAGAATATTGTTGCTCAAAAAAAAAATAGTCCAAACCTGTAAACAAAGCAAATATTTATGCATAGGAAAATAGGTATACACATTATAGTATTATATGGTCATTCAGTAGAAAACTACTTAATGATAAAAAGATACTCCAGATACTTAGACAATATGAATGTAACAGAGATTTTATGCTGACTGGAAAGAATCAGCATAGGATCCCAGACTACAAAATCCTGTTTGTTTATTTATTTACTTATTTTCTTTCTTTCAATCCTTTTATAAGTTTGCTAAGATTGTCATAACAAAATACCATAGACTTGGCATTTTAAACAACAGAATTTTCTTTTCTTATAATTCAGGAGGCTTGAAGTCAAAAATCAAGGTGTTAGCAGGTCTGGCTCGTCCTGTGGCCTCTCTATGATAATTGGAGTTTCATGTCTTCTCACAGTGTCCTCCCCTGTGTGCCCATACCTGGTGTCTCTCCTTTATGTCTTAATCTTCCCTTTTTATAAGGACACTAGACATACTGGATTAGGGTCCACACTATGACCTCAGTTTAATTTAATTACTTTTATTTCCAAAAATCTTATCTCCAAGTATATTCACATTCTGAGGTACTGGAGTTAGGGTTTCAACATGTGCAGTGAAAAGGGTACAGCACAATTCAGCCATCACGGTTCTCACCACAAATGACATAAAAAGTAAAACACAATCATCACTTACAGTTTACTGTCGTGCTGCAAGATGCCGGGGCCATGGGGAAGGGTCCTGAGCTCATGTTCAAAGGCCTCCTTGTACATGCTAGACTTGGGTGCTTGGACTCATGTTCCTGGCTGGCTAAGACAGGGAGGAGATTCCAGCATGAGGATTCTTTGGGATTCTCTCCTTTCTGTTTCTTTCTCTCTCTCATGGAAGAAACTGAAAAACAAAACAGAACAAAAACACAAAACAAAACTCAGCATCTTTAAATATTTAAAGTGTAAACTACATTAATTACCTATAACATTGGCTTGTTTTTACTTGTTTTGCTGTAAGTTGTATTCTTTCTAATGAGGTAGTGAAATTTTACATAGCAACAAATGACAGGGGGTATGGAAATTTATATTAGAAGCTGGAAATATGGCAATCTATGGCTTATGCTTTCATTCATTCTTTTTTCTTTTTTTTTTTTAAGTAATAGTAACTTATGCCCCAGCCTTTGTGTCTCAGCTGACAGCACACCAGACTGCAGAGTTGGAATCTACATACTGACTGCATTTCTAGTCTGAGCCCTGGGCACCCTGAAAAGGTGCTGGTACACACACCTATGCTCTGGATCCTGGTGGGCTGGGGGACTGGAGGAAGGGGATCATCTGTGACTGAGTTCTATGGAGAATATCCCTCTGGAGGAAGGGGATCATCTGTGACTGAGTTCTGTGGAGAATACTTCCTTTCCTCTCTCTCTCATATGCTTGCATACGTGCCTTATCATGAATGAATACAAAACATAAATAAATAATAGTAATTTGTGATAGTGACCATGGCTATAAATGTCAATTATATTGATATGATAAGGAAACTTCTTTTTTGGATCACTGAAAATCAGAGAAGGAAGAAAATCTTCTTAGAATACTTACTTCCTTTCCTAATATTCTTCATTCTCAGGAATATGTTAGTTTGAAGAAAGTGAATGGATCTGAAACTAACATATATTGACTGAACACCATGTAGTTGGCATTTTTCAAGGTTCTTTACATTGTGTAATTTAATCTACATTAATCTGGATTTAACCAAACAAATTGTATATTATCATGTTGCTTTACAGATAAAGAAACTGTGAATTGATACCTATTTTTTAAATGACACGCTATAGGATCTCAGATCCAAGGGAACATCTTGCTAAAAAGAGTCCTCTACCATGTTACCAGGCTTCGTTTTTCCAGGATCCATAACCAAGGGCTCACATTCCGTAGCGAGCACAGCTTTCTGACCTCCAAACCACAGACCAAAGAACGGGAAGAAAAAGTGTTATTTGATTTGTGGTAAAGACAACATATCAAATGTGTTTAATTGCTTCTTTATTATTTAGCTCTTAGAAACACCATCTATTAATCACCTGAGAGTTAATCATACTAAATTTCATCCATTTAAAACAGAAGCCATTAGTCAGAGCCAACAGCAAAGACAGTGCATATAAAAAGCAATCATCACCTGGCTACGGGCCAACACTTAGCCAGCTGCCTGTTGGCTAATGACATAGAACTGAAACATGGTAGAAGAAGATGGCTAAGGGAAATCAGAAGTTTTATAAGGGAAGCAAAGAGTAAAAAGAAAAATATGGTACTTTGATAAGTTAAAAATATGTGGGTTTTTTTTTTTGAATCTCTAATCACCTCTGAGTTTTCCATGATCCACCAAAGATTAAAAATGTATCAAAAGTGATTTGCAAGCAATAAACAGATACATTACCATAGAAAAATTTGTTGGAAATGAAGGTAAAAGAAATTTAAAAACTGAACCTGTGTAGACAGAAGATAATCCAATAGTCTTTTATTCAGAGACATGAAAAGGACATTAAGTATCCAAGACTTATATTAATCTTGCTAAAATATTAATCCAACACTATATGATGTAGCATATCATTCAAACATATCCCTTACCCCTTTCTTCAGGGATTAAATTGACTTTCAGACAGCTAAAAATAGTGTGAATAAGCATATTTAGGCAATTCTAAAATGCAATCCAATACACACATTAGAAAATGTTATTCTTGGGTTCCACATGATCTACTCTGTGTGGTGTCTTGTGAGAGACTTCAGGACCCTCTTCACCTAGAGAAAATATTTTTCACAGTATATTCTCAAATCATGAGATTCTACCTCTCAAGTAACAGACTTCAGGTGCCTATTGCTTTCTTTGGGTGCTCCATTCTTAGGATTTCCAGTAGGAGAACAGTCCCTACTGTCTCCTTCCGATCTTAGGGAGAAGATCCTTGGCTTTCCTAAATAACCAATACTTCTGTAACTGCCAACAGAGAGAGTGACAGAGAGGAAGTTTTCGCTAAGCATTAAGTGAAGGTAGAAAAAACAAAGCCTAGTTCCTTCCATACAAAATGAAATTACCTGTAAGTGCATGTGTTTGAAATGTTATCTCCAGGAGGATAATTATATCGTAAACTAATGCTTTCCTGCACCTGCAAAGTAAATCCCATCTCCTTATGGACACATCTCTATCTTCTTTGAGGCTGTTGTGTTCAGAAGTCAGGGAAAGGCAATCTCTTAGAGGTCGAATTTCATTTTGGACTGTGGCCATGTAATCAATAACTTCACTAAGTATTCAGCAAACTAATTCATGAAAATTTTTTCCTCTCATTTTTCCCCCCATACTTAATGTTTTCTCCTCTCAGAGGGTAAATTCTGCTTTCAGCTATATAATGACAACCTTACACATTTCACAAGTATTTAAAATATCACCACTCTGTTTCAACTAATTTAAGTCTTACTTCAATCTCCTGGTCAACCAGCAGACCCCATCTATCTCTATTCGAATTCCGTTTTGTATTTCAAATCTCCCAGTCTTTGACCTTCACTCCAAGAAAGATTAGAATAAGTATCAACAGTGAGAGAGGAGCAATAAAAGTGAACATTCCACTTTGATCTGCCTACTTTGAATATTTTGTGGTGCAAACAGAGAACAGTCGCAGATGAAGTAACTGAGCCTTCTTCAAAGCAGTATTCCAAATAGTGTATGACAGCCAATTACCAAGTCTAGCTGGGGCTTTCATGCGTTCTACTTCAAATGAGAATGAAAAGGAAACAGTATTTCTTTCCACAGATAATATCTCTGATGAGAATACTTGAGCATTAGAACTAGAAAAACAGATACACAATGGAATTACACAAAACACTACCTGCCTTTACTGAAACTTATATCTAGGTGCTATTAAATCTTCATATGGTACCAATATATATTAAACCACTTCATTTAAAAACTTAAATAAAATCTAAAAGTCGTTGGTTGAATGTATCAAATGTGATTTTAAAATATCTAGGTGAATATTAAGAAAGGATCATTTACATTGAAGCAGAGATAAAATAATGAAAAACTAGTTGCAACAAAAACTCCTCAGAAGAGCTTTGAGAAAATACTTGATAATAATCACTATGGAGTAGAACTTAAAACCTTCAAACCAACACTTAGGAGAACACAAAAAAAAATGAAAAATGGTACTTTATGAGAAAATGAGAGGAAGAAAAATGAAAAAAGGAACAGAGGAAGTGAAGGAGAGAGAAAGGAGGCTGGGATATGTGCTGAGACTGCAGGTGAAGTGGCCTGAGAATTGTCTCACAATGGGATGCCTGAAAGACTGTAAAGAACAGGATCTGTGAACAACATAGAAGGACCTTGGTTATCTTGATATGAGCACCGCCTACCGCCCCCCCCACACCCACACACTTTCTTCCTACCATACCACTACTAATAGTGGCAAAATGCAAATGTTTATACTTAAGGACTTCTTGCAACTATTAAGAAAAAGACTGGGATCAGCTCCATTACTCAGCCATTAATGAAGCTGGATTCCATTTGGCTGACCATAGTTTGCCTGACCCATGTGAGTGTATGCCCCAAATCCTGATGGACAGTTGGAATGGAGGAAAAGATACACAGTGTGACCATGACCTATAGAGGATGCTTTCTCACATTCTCTCTTTCCGGTCTCTTTCTCTGGGGAGTGCACATACCCTCTAGCAAAAATAGAAAAAACAAAACCAACAAACATAAAAGAATAAAGAGAGAGGCTGAATTTTTTTCTTCCCCTATTGTTTTTATTTATTATTATCATAATCTTGTCGATATTACATTGAATCATGTATATCTTTACAGTGTATTACATTTCTTTTTCCAGAAGGAATACCATGCATATCAGTCAATATGCATGGTATTAAAATCCACATCACCACCATCATCAAATAGCTTTTCATTATTTTTTCCAGATTATTATTATTATTTCAATTATTTTTAAAAATAATCGCTATTCATCATTTTGCTTGTAAAAAGACTTTACCCAACATGAAATACTTCTCAGACCAGCCCAGTTGGGAATACTATACACATCTGGATTCTCTAGCCAAAATTAAGGCAATACCAGAAAGAGAAAAATAAACAAACAAGGAGAAGATTATGATCCAAAAGTTACCATGAAATTTACTTCCACATCCCATCACTACTATCATACACACTTCAAAAAGGCAAACAAACCATGAGAGAATATCATTAACTACTAAAAGTTAAGATTTTCCAATATTGCTTTAAATTGTGTGGGCTATGCTGGCTCAGATTTTAACTAGGCTTTCTGTACAGAGGCATCACTAACATGGTCCCAATGCTGTGACCCTCTCTCAGCTTCAGCCAGCCCCAAGTCACAGGCATGCACATGCCCAGCATACTCAAGGAAGTCTCCCATGTGGATCAGTCTTGCAGGGGATCATGTTTCACTGCTGTTCCACCATCTGGCCCCCTTTCTTTATTATTAACAAGGGCACTGGTTCCAGGCAGCTAAGGCCCCTGTCTGGACATTTCTGAGAACCTTATAAATTAAGAAGGAGATTCTAGAATGGGCAAAATCACACCTAGTCTGGAAAAATATTTCACTTGACCTAAGTCTGAACTGATTTTCTAAATGAGATTGACATTTGTGGTTCTCATATACCACAGGTAATCCTGACCTTGACTTTGAGGGAAGTATTGGTTAAGACCAATGAAAATACACTATGTGTGTCTATAGATGTAGACATAGTTATAAAGTTAACTTCTTTTTTTATTCCATTTTTTAATACATTCAATTACCTATTTTTGGCTTACAAAGTGAATATTTCACTATGCTAACATTTCTCCCTACTTCAGTTGGTTAAACTATAAAATATCTTCAACAGATAATATCACATTTCTTTGTCCCATTAATGCTTTGCCTCCCTATATTTCTTCTAAATGTCCTTCCTCAGGCCCTACTCGTTCACTCACACTATACCTGGTATTTATACTCAGTTATTGTGTTTGTATATCCCTTAGTCAACCTGCTTCGGTCATAGAGTGAGGATACTCAGTATGTATTAATAGGTGGGCATTCATTCCATACTTACTGGGTTCTATGTACCAAGCACTGAGTCATGTTTTACAGCCTTATTCATTTTAAAGACTTTGATTATTTTAAATGGGTGGTAACTTACATAAAAAGTTTCACAAATAAATGTTCAAGTAATCTCAATAAAATTGGAGTGGTAAAACTGAAACCCAAACCTTTATCTCTCTGACCAAAAAAACTATTATCTTTTCATATTCATTATAATTGACTTATAATCCAAATTGCTGTCTATGTGGACTTTTATTTCTAATAATAAACATTGCCGAAGTATCATAATTCAAAAATTTTCCATTTTCCATATGCATTTCAGTGTTTTCTATTTTTCACACATACAGTAACCTTTGCAGTATGTTAAGTCTTTCCAATACTCAGTTTTGTTTCTCAAATCAGTTTGTGATGTGCATCTGAGATCTATATATCTATATTAATCCAGAAAATAGTTTATATGTAGCAATTCTCATCTCAGTGTAGAATAAAGCAATTGATGTGCTGATGTCTTAAGAGAGAGCATGTCAGGTGAAAAAAAAAAATGTCTTTCAAGGTAGCCAAATCTGGATTTGTATTCACATCTGTGACTTCATGACTGATTGTTCATGGATGTGTCACTGGACTTCTTTGAGTGCCAGTTTCCCCTTATGTAAATGCAGTCTAACATGTTTATTCTTGTGAGTAGACACTCATAACGGATAAATCGTTAATTTGTTACCAACATTCTGATGGAGTTATTTTCAAGGATGACATTTAATTCAGCCTAAGTAAATGAAGCCAATAAAAAGATAAGAGAGACCTAGTCACATGGAGCAATTGGGAGGTGCCACTGCATGATGGCTGGGGCTGCATGGGAGGCCCAGGTTCACTTCCTGCCTAATCTGAACGGCCCAGGAACGTGGCTGGTAGCATACACACCTATGGTACTAGCTGGCTGGAACACTGAGGCAGGAAGGATCATGATGCTGGACCTTGTCAAAAACACTTCTTTCTTTAAAAAAAGAAGAAAAAAAAATGGTCTCCTAGCATGACTCAGTGGGACCCTTTCACACTTTCTCTAACTCCTTAGTTTATAATCTCTGCTTCCTGCCTGTACCATCCAAATATACAGTCTTCTCTTCCTTGCACTCGATCTGCCTGTATTTAACATTGTGTCTGAACAAACCTGCAGTGCCAGCCAGATGTCTCTGCTGGCCTCAATTTTAGGTATCACTAGTTCCAATTTTCTCATAGGCTATTATTTCTAAGCCAATCCCAGCTATGCCATCTTTTGAACTCTTTTTTTTTAATTATTTTATTTAACTTTATTTATTTATTTGAATTTGACCAGAGAGGGACAAAGAGAGAGAGAGACAGACAGACAAACAGACAGACAGAAAGGAAGCCACCAGGTCCAGGATTTGAGCTATGGTTGGCCATGTGGGAATCCAGCACCCTTAACCACTTTGCCACCTGCCAGTCCCTTGAACTCTTTTTTTTAAATGTCAACTTTTGAATTGACTTATAATGCAAACTACTATCTACTTGGACTTTTATTTCTAATAATAAACATTGTCAAAGTATTATAATTTTAAAATTTTTCGTTTTTCTAATGTATTACTAAAAACCAATTCTAACTTTCTTAGTGATTAACCCAAAACCCTGTGTAACAGCACAACAAATCAGTTTAGAAATGAAATACACTTGTTTATTTGTCAATTAGCCTAGCCGACTAGTTTCTGGGGATATTTGTTCTCCATATTTTATTGTTTACTACAGATCAGATGAAAAATAAAAGCTTCCAACTCAGAAGCAAATTTTTATATAGTCTCTAATCATCAGTTAATACATACTCTCAAATGAACTATATTAAAATGTTATTTTATTTATGGTGGCATTTAGGTATTCTTCACAGCTTTAATGTCTGACATGGAAAGATTCTTTTGGTCTATCATAGTATTGAACATCTGGATGAAAGCTTAACATTTAAGTAATCTAGCTCTACATTTTCAATTATCCTCATGTTTGATATCTTATGGAGCAAACATCCAGATGTGTCACTGAAGATTTCACTTTTAACCAGATGTTTTAGTATATACTAGACAGTTTTCCAATAAAAAAAAAAAAGATTTTCTTTCGCTTCTCTTAATAATGTAAGCTTTTTCCAGCTTCTTAGGTTCCAATGCTTAACTCTTTACTAAGTAGAAAATCCAATTTATTTAAAGCTGGATTCTGAAAGAGAAAAAAAAAACCCTCATTCTATATTTTCTTTATCTTTTCATTTCTAATCATGAATGATTCTTATCAACTGATGTGATCCCTTCTGTTGTATGTTACAAAGAAATTGCCTTGGAAAGATGGCTGCTATGTAAGTTTAGTCCATATCATTTCAGAACACACATTTATTCAATGTTGAAGATTCAAATCAAATACTTACTGTACATATATTCAATTCAAGGTTCTGGACAAAGATGGAGGAACACCTAGAATTTTGTGACATCTTTTTTCTCCGTTCCTGAATTTAGCACATGTTTAATACAAGACAGTGATTGCTTTAGGATTGTAGTCCTTTGGTTGCAAAAACCACAACTGATTCAGACTTATCCCAAAACAAAGGTTTACTGAAAAGGTTTGTGAGCATGTCAAGAAAACACAAGAGCAGAAGTTTCAGTTGTATCTAGAGAGGACTGGAAACATTCTGTCTCCTCCTCCCTGTTCTCTACTCTCTCTGAGTACAGGGTTCCTTTTCACTTACACATCTCCTGGCAAATTTGTTCCATCCTCAGAATGACACTTCCTGAGTCTATTCACTAACCACCTATAACCTAGCTTGGGTCAGTACATTTCACTCATGTTTCTACCCATTATCTGAGGTGTTTTCAAAAATTTCATGGAAAATGTGTATCATGAAAATCCTATGTATAGATTTCAAAAGTTTGGGGCACCAAAATAAACTTGTATTTTATTTCCATTTTTCCATAAATTGTTAAAGTCCCTTAAATTGTATTTCTTTCTACAATGATAATGCAATCAATGAATGATCAAATTTAATTTCACAAGAATGTTTTTCTGAAAGGCCCCATACATGATGTTGGTTTATTTCAGTCTCTGTCAGGTTTTCATTCTGGGCAACTAGTCATGACCGTAGGGCTGGGTTTTACAGTTGACCTCCAAGGGTTGGCACAAGTACAGTTGACCTCCAAGAAATATGAGAGGTAGAAGATCTTTTTAGAAAAGAAACATGGTTGGACAGTCAGTGAAAAGATATTTGCTTATTCCCCACTAAAGGCAGATGCTCGAAATATTTTGATCAAGAGTGACAAACTTAAAAGCAGTCTTAGAGACTATATTGCCCAAATTCCCCTATTATGTGTAGAAAAAAAAGACCTGCAAGATGATATAAATAATGCAAGGTCATAAAGATAGTCATATATTTCATAATAAAACCTCAACCTAGTAATTTAGGGAGGGTTTATTCTATTCCTGTTAATTTAAGGAGGATTTTTTCTACTTACAGAGTAAAAATTATTTATAAATCAGCTTTATTACTGCTTTTACTTAATATTTATTACTTAAAGAGTAAATAAAATGTCAAATATATTAAACATAACATCTAAAGATAATAAATACATTTTTAGTATAATCATAGACATCACTCTACTTACATTTTCCGACTTTTTCAATACTTTATTTTGAAAAGATTATTGTTACTTTGTCCAGTGGAAAGAGCTAGTCCATGCAATTATTCAAGTATCTAAATATGACAGACTTAATATTCTCTAAAATTCTGTACTATATTTGGGTATCACTTACATTAGACATGTTTTAAGTCAGGAGAAAGAAAATATTCACTTATGAGACTGAGAGTCTGGCCTCACCTCTGTCCTTGAGCAAGTCAGTGACCTCTTGAAGTTTTAATTGCTTCATTCATCAAGGGTAATGTTTAACAGTTTTATTTCATCTGCATAAATATCTCTCATTGAATCAGCTCCTTCAAAACGGTGATGATAAAAATGTAATGTAATCATTATGAATGCTTTCAGTCATATATTTGACAGTGTGTTCCACTTGATTCTGTACCACATAGATTCCTTAGCTCAGTCACTGAGGAGACAATGCCTACAAAAGGGTAATCATGATTCACCTTCTTTGAACAGGAAGCTGAGACTCAGGACCAATAACACATCCAATAAAAACAATCACCAAAAACAGTGATAATATATGAACTCAGATGCAGACTTGACCAACGCTGAAGATCAAAGTTTTTCACCTGCCTTGCTGCCTCTTAAACTACCTTAAGGATCAACTTGGTGATGCTAAGGCAACATGCTGCCAAACAGGTGCTGGGACCATATAAAAGATCACAGACTCAGTTCCCCAGTCAACCTGTACACACCAGTGGTGCACGCACACTGTCCAAGCTGGGTGGGAAGGCTAGGGTAAGAAGCAGGAGTGAGAGACACCATAGAGGGTCCTTGTTTCTCCTTCTCTCTCTTTCTCTCAAAGAGAAATAAATATGAAATAAATATTTTAAGCATGCTTTACCTGTCTTATTTTACACTGAAACAAAGATTAGTTTAGTACGTATGAGACAAAACACCATCTACTTATAGCTTTGTGTATGAAAATAATCTTAGATAAATGACTAAAACAATGCCATTTGTAAACTTTGATCATTTTTTTCCATTAATTTATATGAAAAATCTCTTGGGCCAAAAGAACCACATTTTATACCCATTAAATGCATTTTCTTTTCACTTATAAGATTTTAACTAAAAAAGTAAAGCAAGTAAATTCAGGCATAAAATACTGTTCTCTTCAGCAGGTCGAACTGAAAAAGTAATAATCAAAGTATATACTTAGAAATCACTAAACCTAATCATTTTGATTTGGAGTTTTAGCCATACATGACTGATTAGGTGATGAATTACTCTATGCATCCAAATGCTCATTTATAAAAAAAAAAAAAAAAAAAAACTTGAAAAGAGAAAAAGAAAGGTAAAAAGTCACTTACATTAAAATAGTAATAGTGTAACTACTTCTGATCTAAGAAATAAATAGCATTCTCTGTCAAGCTTGGATGAGAAAGAACCTTGAGGATAGAAAACAATATGCTTTTCTTATGTGTTTTTTTTTATTTACTTATGACAAGCCTGAACATCCTTATTCTTTATTCCATGAATGTTAGAAAGCTAGTGTTGACGCCTTATGTTTACATGTTTAAGATCTATATGGAAAGCTTTCCAACACAATCACAAGTGAACAAGAATCAGCAAGCAACCTTTTAGTAGTGACTGCTGGGACTATAATCTTTTCCCGGCGATGTATTTGAGAGGATTTGGTTCCTGTTAATGTACAAAAGCAACATTTGTGACTGGTGAACTTCTGACAATCCTGAACAGGGTCTGACTGTTGGCTCATCGGTTGGAACTGAAAAATTTTTAACCCAATAGCCTGAAGCTGCCAGATAACTTGCATAGTAAGTAAAGAAAAGTTGTACTTTTAGTTGGAAATCAGTACTGCAGATGAAGGAAAACCAAGGCCTGACACATGAAGACGGGTAATGATTTTAGAAACTGAGTGCACTGATAGCATAAGCAGGAGGTATGACATGAAGAAACAGTTCAAGGCAAGGACCATAATCAGAAGGTCCAACCAAGTATATGGCACCAAGGGTTGGGGGCGGCTACAGGAATACTACCGAAAAAGACAAAGTGTGAGACATCAATATTTACTTACTGCATTTATGTACATTATGAGAGTTGGGAGACAGATAAAATATAACTTGTTGCTCATTTTGGCCCTTGAGTCTATTGGATCCTGGGAATTGGCATTTCACGATCATTGTTACTAGTCAATGAATCTTTGTACTTTTCTGTAACACTGCACGAATGGCATCATTGTTACCTTTTCTTAAGAAAGTTTGATTTAGAAAATAATACAATTTAATGAAGAAACTCAAATTATTGGCAGTGAGCAGGAAATGCTTTTATTTGTCCTGATAAATACCACTATGCTTGGGCCAGCCCCATAGCCTAGATATTGAGTGAGCCAGATCCCACATGGGTGACAGCAGTTCAAATCCCAACCCTGGTAGCTTGAAAAATATGTCAGGTGTTAGTGAATGCATGCCCAAAATCCCAATGGGATAGAGAAATGGAGGAGAAAGGATTGTGGCCTGACTATACCCCATTGGGGGTGCTTTCTCTTTCTCTGCCTTCTGTGGCAAGCACACATGCTCTCTGGCAATTAAAAAAAAAATAAACACTACTTCATATCAGGTTCTTCTTTCATCACTAGTTACTCTTAATAATCAGAAATACCTTTACTCTATGTAATTAAGATGATATTTTTGTTAGGAAAACACACTAATTGTTGCTTCTTAATGTTCACTGTTGTTCACTTACAAACTTCAATCTTATTTCTAATTCAAATCTTGTAGTTCTTGCACCTTGGCATCTTACTGCTTCTTAACACCCCTGGGATAAGACCAAAACTTGGGAAGATGACAGCTAAATCCTTACTTCATGGAATACAATACTGATGAACTACTATCTGTCTCATTCTATGTGGACATTTGCCCTTCTCTTGGTAATGTGAAATTGTATTTAAAATCTTAACCCTGCACAATCTGTTAGCAAGCAGGATTCACTCTGGGCTCATTTTATCCTGTTTATACCTCAGCCTTCTACTGCTAGTAAGTGGTGCTATGGACACTAGCAAAATAGGAAGCCACCAGCCCAGCTCCTTTCCGTAGCACACCAGGATCACACCAGATAAAGGAACACTGCCTGTCCTCTCCATTCCCCAACTCAGCCTCTCAGCCCCACCTTCCACCCTCCAGAGACAGGTGTTCTAAAGGTACAGTGGTTCAGGCTATTCTTATAAGAGACTAATTAGGGCCCACAAGAATCACAAACTGGTGTTTTCACTCTTGTGTACTAATTACAAGAATCTCTGTAAGAGATACAAAAGGAGAAATGATAGGCAAACATTAGATATTAAATTTCTTGGGGTGGTTGTTTATCACTGAGTTTTTTCTGAAGCACACATATTGCAGTCTTATGTGAAAAATTATCATTTATATGCAAAATATCACACTGAAGTATATACAATCAGGTAGGCTGAAGGTTGAGTCATTAAATGTGGGAAGTGGGATTTATACTGACACTTGAAAGATGGGGTGATGCATGGACAAAGAGGGTAAAAGAAACATAAATTGGTAACCAGGGGTTATATATGTGGGGAATATCAGATCAATAAATGCCCACTATTAATTTATTGGAGAAAAAATAGACAACTCTAGATACAAAATATTTTGGAAGTTATATTTAAGTCCTGGTCCTTATTAAAAGCTGACTAGCAAAATAAAAATAACTAATACATTTCAGGGCGTTGTTTCCATTGATTTCCATTAAAGACTTTAAATGCTGTCAGGCATCTGAGTATAGCATTTGACCTGATCAAGGACAATTGTCAGCTATTATTTCCAAGGAGTTAATTAAAAAATAAAATTAAACTATATTCACACTTGTATTTTAATGATTTTCCTTTGGTTAGAATTAACTTTATAATGCAGTTGCCATGAATTATTTATGTCAAGGATCCTTTTTCATGACTTTTAAAATCAAAGTATAACAATAGTTATTGTGGACACAATTCTAGCTGACATGATACAATGTTTTGGTTTAAGTAGAATATATAAAAAATCAAAACATCATTTTATTCTGGTAGCCACATTATTTGGTTAAAACCTTCTCAGCATTGGCAGCAGGGGAAGAGAGATTTATATTTACCGATGAGAACTAGATTTCCTAAGAATCATGGGTGACAATGTGGCCAATCTCAATTATAGGCAATGTACCTTTACATCTGACCCATCTTCAAATCCTCTCAGCCCTACCTTCAAACTGTATCCAGTGTCTTGTCACTTCTCACCACCATAGGCCACGCTATCATCAGTTCCTGTAGGGATTATTGAAGCAATTGGCTCATTGTTTCCACCTGCATCTTCCTGCATGCATCATCAATACATTCATCAGTTAATTTATTACTTCTTAAATAAACTCGCACCTCTCTTATGCTCAAGGTTCTCCATGACTTCCTATCTCACTCAGAATAAAGACAGACATTTATAAGGCTATATGTTATCTGCTCCATCCCCACACAACCTTCCCCAATGTACCTTGGACTTTATTGCATCCATTGTTCCAATAAGTCTTGCTCCAGCCACATTGATCTCTCAAACTCCTGCCTCAGGTATTGTGCCCCAGCTGTTCCCTGAGTTTAAAATACTCTTCTCTCAAGTATTTACCCAGTGCAACTCTGTTCACATGTCATCAATTACGTAAGACTCTGATCACTGTAAACAAAACGTCATGCTCTTGTCCCAACAATCCTCATCACCCTTCCTCTGTGTTGTCTTCACTTTACTCCCTCCCTTAAAAGAATAATATCTCTGTCTTTGCTATATGATGCTGCAATATCCTCTACTATGGGAAGACTGTACCCCGCCAGTCCTCACATGGACTCTCCCACGTGGCTTCACTTGGTCAGTAGATAGTGGATCCCAAGCTAAAGTGCATTTTCTTTCTAAAGCTGTAAGAAGCAGAGTGAATTTCCATTCACCTTCCTATGTTCTTATAATTTTCCATAAATAGCATATATTCTGGGGCTGCTAGAACAAAAGTGATAGGGCACAGGTGGAGCAGATCAGAACCGGACATGACTCACTTCAGTGAACTACAGGCCTATGAACAGCAGAGATAAAGGTTATCAGGTACTAAAATTTTGGTAGATCATGCAACCTTATCAGAGTGGCAAGGCTGATTTTGTACCAGCTCATTTTCTTGAAACACTAAACTACCTGTGTGACATGCAAAAGTTCATGGAAATGAATATTATGGAAAAGCTATGCATGGATTTCAAAATATTTTTGCACCAAAACAAACACTTCATTCAATTTTTCCATAAAATTCTTGAATCCCTTTGTTTATACCTTTCTCCCCCATTTTCTTTATCCTCTGTTAACTTCTTGATTTATTTCCAATACCTAAAATAGCATCTAAGACATAACAGGCATTAAACTAATGTTTGTAGAGTAGAAATAACTAAATGACTAGGTGGAGAATGAGAATGTGCCCTTTCGAAGAGAGCCAAGGAAATTGTACCAATCTCATCATGTTGGGATTCAAAAACCAATGATGACACATGTAAAGGTTTTTAAATTTTATTTTATGGTTATTACTCAATAATATGCACAGTGAACATCCTAACTATAACCTGGAGCCCTCTCTGTCCGCAGTGGTCATTCACCAGAGAAATCTGATCTCCCTAGATTACAGTCTAGGGAAGCAAATCTTAGCATCATGTTCCCTCTCCTAACCCATTATTAACACAATCCCAAGCAATCTTTGAACTTCACCTGGATGGAAATGAGAGAGTATAGTTAAGCTCAGGGTCACAGTGTGGTAAGAACAGCAAGAGGTCTACAGTTATAAGCATTGGGAATATGATGAAGGCAGATTAAAAATGAGAGGTGGTATATTTTTAGGACCATAGCTTAAACACCAAGACCATTATGACTTAGTTTATCTGAATCAAAATATTTCAGGTGATTAAAAGGTTAGTTTAAGATGGCCTAGGAATAATAAATTGCTCTAGAGGAAAGTGGGGAAGACTGAGCAAAGAGACAAACCAGTGATCAATAGAGAGCCAGCACCAACGATGGAGCTGAAATCTATTCTCTCGATACAACTCTCAGGGTTTCAGCATGAAGGAGTGATCATTCAGGGCCCCTGTCTACTGGCTTTCTCCTTCCTCCCATTCTGCATCAGCTTTGTGCTCCTTTGACGGCCCTGGCTCTAGTCCTTCATGCTCTTTTCTATTGCTGCCTCAGTTACATAAATACAATTATCTGGATACCCTCAACGTGGCAGAAAGTCTGCAAACTCCTATCTGTAGCAAACCAGTAGCCCTACATATTATTGTTCCATTTCATAAATGAAGATTTTAATGGTCAGTAGGTTAAGTAAACTGGCCAAAGAGATAGGGTGACAGCACCTGAATTCAAGTCTACCTCTCCTTGAGACCTTCTTAAGTGACCACTTCACTAATCCATTCTACCATTCTGCTGGCAGTCTCTTGTAATGCCCTGCCTGTTCTGTGCCTAGCTTTCCCCCACTGATAACCAGTGATGTCCATATCCTGTGATTCCTTATGCAGGACTCTCCAAATCAGCTTCTACTTAACCCTTTATGTACTGTGAACACTTAGCATCTTTCTTTAGTTCCCTTAAAGGTATTTTACATTGGGAAATGAATTTTCCCAGAACCTCCCAGAAGTGAGTTATGGGAAAAGTACAACTGGCAGAAGGAGGATATGGGGTAAAGTGATCTCCACATGCAGGCAATAAGGGTATGCGTAGTCTGAAAAGAATGAATAAAAATAATAATTCTGACCTAAAGTAGGCTTGCTTTCTATTGTTGCCACACTTCACCAATGAAAAAAAAATGTCAAAGATGGGACCAGCAGTTAGCGTAATGGCTGTCACTGAACTCCCATGTAATCGACCAGGGTTCGAATGCCAGACCCAGTGGCTTAAACTCATGCAGGGTGCGTGTGCGTGTGTGCCCAAGATCCCAAGAGGAGAATGGAGGAGAAGGGATTGCAGCGTGGCCATCCCCCTGGGGGGTGATTTCTAGCTTTCTGTCTTTCTGTCTCTCTGGCGAGCGCACACACCCTGTAGCAAAAACCTCTCCAAAAAAAAGATAATAATAATAATAATAAATAAGTAAAAAAGATGTCAAAGACAAAGGATTTCTTTTTTAAAAGTATTTTTGTGGTTTAAGTTGTATGCACGTGTTACAAATGTGTTGGGTTTTGTATCACATATGTGCGCATCAAATGAGCACAGTTGTGTTACTTATCCATTAATAAATATTGTGTTATACATGGAAAATAGCTCACGCTTATAGGAGAGGTCTTCACAAGTTCCACAGGAAATGAAAGTACTGTTAACAGTTTTTTTTTTGGTGCAAGAATTTTTTAAATCCTTGCATAGTTTTTTCACTATACCCATTTTCCATAAACTCTATTAAGATCCTCATGCGGTTGGCCCCCTGATACACATGAATTCAGGTATTTGTTTAGAAACTAAATTGGATGGGCCAGCTGATGGCCTGGTGCTTCAGGCAGCTAGATCACACATGACTGACTGCATGGTTTGAGTCCTGAACCTGGCACCTTGAGAAACAGACTGGGTGCAAGTGTATGAATGCCCAAAATCTCAAAAGGAGGGCGAAATGGAGGAGAAGGGATTGTGATGTGACCATTTGACATACGGAGGGTTTTCTCTGTTTCTCTCGCACTCTGGCAAGGACACTTGCCCTCTGGCAAATTTTATTATTTTTTAAGAAAGGTAAGTTGGTAAGGATCAGTACTCATGAGCTCACTTACAGCATAGCTCTTGAATAGCTCATTAGAGTGTAGTTTCTGTCTCCAGAGCCTGTAGGACTGCATATTCTCATGTTTAAACAGCGGAGTCAAAACAAACTAGATAGCATTTAACTGTGAAGAAGAACAAACAAAACATGAGTGACTTTCATTCTGTCATTCTTCACCACCATGTTAAATGTTAATTTCTGTCTAAGATATAGAACAGAGTGGAAACAGCAAGGTGTTATACATGAGCGCACGTACACATATTTTCAGAGAAGATCCTCCTGCCTCAGCCTCCTGAGTAGCTGGGACTATAGATGCACACTGTCATTTCCTAGCTTTTCGGGCGTTGTGGGGAATAGAACCTAGGCCTCCTGAGTAGCAGCGTCAATCTGTGCACCGTGCCACAGCTATTGTAATACTTTTTTGTTTGCTAAGTGGAAATTTTAATTTTAATTCTACATGCAGTTTCTCAAATATTATCTTTATTTAATTAATTTTTTATTCATGATAGAGCACCTGTGCAGGCACCAGAGATAGAGACAGAGAAACACCCTCCACAGGGTCTAGTCACACTGAAATCCCCTTCTTGCACACCTCCAGCTTCATAGATTTCGGCCACTAGTTATGTGCCCATTATATTTCAAACAGACAAAGCTGGGGATTTGAATTACAGCCCATGGGAGATTTAGCTTCTTTTGAGCAGGGCATTATCACTGCACTACAGAATAAGACCTTGAATATTATCTTCAAATGTACTCCTTTTTTTTTGGTTAGTTGTTTTAAAACTCAGAAATTAAAAAAATATATATACTAGTAACTAAATAATTGTTACTGAAAACAATGTAGTATGAAGGTTGTCAAAAGGTCCTGTTCAGGTGCTGAATACATCATATATCTGGCTAAAGGTATAATGCTTAGGAGGACAGATTTTCACAAATATTTACCCAGACTGGCCAGTGCTTCTCCCCTCCTATACTACCAGTGCTCATTTTATTCATATCCTTTCTGTCTCAAAGAGCCAAACCTTATTCATCATGGAAGCAGTTTCCAATCTAGATATTCGAACAGACAGAGAAATAAACCAAGATGTTCATAAATCCATTGCACACCACTGCTATGGCAGGTTGGAAGATAAAAGGCAAAAACCCAGAGATAATGCCTGATAGTGATTACAGTGATTGCACCCATAGCATCTTCACAAACGTTAATTAAGCCATAACATTTCAGCCAAGGGAGTAGGAATAATTATTGTGTTTCATGCAGCAGAAATGTACCTCTAATGTCACAGGTACGTTCCCAGCTCTTATACCTTCATTACGCCTTCATCAACAAGATCCTTGTGGCAGTGGGGTGGCAGAGCAATGGAAAGAATGTGAGGTAACGGTCACATGCTAAGGCCCACACTGAGATTGAGATTCAGACCTATACTCTGCTCCTGCTCTCTCAGTTAATAAAAGTTTTTATGTAAGTTTGCTAATGTAGATATCTTTTTTGTTGCAATAGGATGCGTGTGCTTGCCAGAGAGAGATAGAAAGAGAGGCAAAGTGAGAGATCACCCCCTGCTGGGGCAGGACACACCACAATTCATTCTTCTCCAATCTCCTTCAGGACTTGGGGAATGTACACACACACATGCCTGGAGTGTTTTCAAGCCACTGAGTCCTGAACTTGAACCACAGAGTTAACCATGTGGAATTCTGCACCCTAACCACCATGCCACCTGCTGGGCCTCAGTATCTTCCTTTTTAAAATAAAAACAGCTGCTTAATGCATGGACTACTTAAAGAAATCAAGTTACAACAGGCTGCATGAATGCCTGATAGTGATTACAGTGATTGCACCCATAGCATCTTCACAAACGTTAATTAAGCCATAACATTTCAGCCAAGGGAGTAGGAATAATTATTGTGTTTCATGCAGCAGAAATATACCTCTAATGTCACAAGTACGTTCCCAGCTCTTATACCTTCATTACGCCTTCATCAACAAGATCCTTGTGGCAGTGGGGTGGCAGAGTAATGGAAAGAATGTGAGATAACGGTCACATGCTAAGGCCCACACTGAGATTGAGATTCAGACCTATACTCTGCTCCTGCTCTCTCAGTTAATAAAAGTTTTTATGTAAGTTTGCTAATGTAGATATCTTTTTTGTTGCAATAGGATGCGTGTGCTTGCCAGAGAGAGATAGAAAGAGAGGCAAAGTGAGAGATCACCCCCTGCTGGGGCAGGACACACCACAATTCATTCTTCTCCAATCTCCTTCAGGACTTGGGGAATGTACACACACACATGCCTGGAGTGTTTTCAAGCCACTGAGTCCTGAACTTGAACCACAGAGTTAACCATGTGGAATTCTGCACCCTAACCACCATGCCACCTGCTGGGCCTCAGTATCTTCCTTTTTAAAATAAAAACAGCTGCTTAATGCATGGACTACTTAAAGAAATCAAGTTACAACAGGCTGCATGCTCACCATATTCTACACCGACCCAGCGAATACTACTGTACTTTAAAAATCCCTTTAAACTTCCTCTTTGGGGGATTTTTCTTCCTCTTATTGATATGTCTAAAGATAAGGATTGAAGGAAATATTTTCTTTTTTTTTTTTCAGGTTTTTGCCACAGGACGTGTGCAGAGAGAGACAGAGACAGGGAAAGTGAGAAATCACCCCCCCAGGGGGTATGACAACACCAAAATCCCTTCTCCATTCTCCTCTCAGGATATGGGGCACACACGTACATGCATGTGAGTTTCAAGCCACAGCGTGCAGGACTCATACTGCAATTAGCCATTTGGGAGTTGAATACTTAACCACCACACCACCTGCTGGTATGACAACACCAAAATCCCTTCTCCATTCTCCTCTCAGGATATGGTGCACACACGTACATGCATGTGAGTTTTAAGCCACAGCGTGCAGGACTCATACTGCAATTAGCCATGTGGGAGTTGAATACTTAACCACCACACCACCTGCTGACCTCAGAAAATAATGCCTTTAATCCACATTTGTAAATTTATGTAGCTACCAAATCTACTGCTTTTTTGCATCATTAATTTAGCATGCCATATCTTTTCCTCTTTGTGTGTTCAGTGAGAAAAGATACATAGCTAGGAAATTGTTCACCAAGGACTTCGCTTATTTGTGTGAACTATATCCATGTGCCAAAAATAAACAAAAGGAGCATAGATTGCTATGTTCACATCAATTCATCTCCATAGAGTGGCAGAATTTTATAGTAGTGCACAAAGATTTAGGCAGATATGGTCACAATTCATTTATTTGAAAGTTAATTAACTATGACTCCAAATGCAAGTCTCAATGTGTTGTTTGAGGCTAGAGAGGATGCTGTTATCAGCATTTAAAAAGGCCCAGCTATCCATATAACATCCGAACCCAATAATGCTTAGCCTAGTTTATGTACTGAAAATATCTGCAAAGCTTATAAAAATATTAATAGCTGAGTCAAATTTCAGGCCTACCAGAATTAGAATCTCTATACTGTGGATCCAACCAGTATGTCTATAATTTTAATTAGCACAGGGATTAGTGCTATTTTCCTAATCAGATAGGCATGAATGGTTCTGAGTTAAGCCACATACTCTCAAGATTAAAAAAGATACATACCTTGTTTTACCCTGAACAGAATTTGAGGTTATTTCTAATAAAACATGCAAAACCCAGCTGTCCTAGTAGCATAGCAGTTAAGTACTGGGAAGAGGAATCTGGATCCCACATGGCACACTGGAGTTTGAGATCTGGTCCCCAAAACAACAGACTGGCTTTGTGTACCCATGCATAAGAGGTTGACAGGATGGAGAACTGGAGGAAGAAGGCTTGCTGTGTGACTAGGCCCCACTGGGCAGTTCGTTCTTTCCTTCCTCACCCCCAAGCACGTGTACATGTTCTATCATGAATAAAGGAGAAAAAAGGAAAATAAAAAGGAAACATAGAAAAATTGAAGTAAGAGACCAGCAGTTAGCGTAATGGCTATGTTGCTGGACTCCCATGTAGCCAACCGTGGTTCGAGTCCCGGACCCAGTGGCTTAAACTTACACCAGGCACATGTGCGTGCGTGCCCAAGATCCCGAGAGGAGGATGGAGGAGAAGGGAATGTGGTGTGGCCATCCCCCCTGGGGGGTGATTTCTCGCTTTCTGTCTCTCTGTCTCTCTGGTGAGCGCATGCACCCTATAGCAAAAACCTTTCAAAACAATTAATAAAAAATAAAATTAAAAGGAAATATGGAAAAAATGAAATAAGGAACCAGCAGTTAGCGTAATGGCTATGTTGCTGAACTCCCATGTAGTCGACTGCAGTTCAAGTTCCGGACCTTGTGACTTAAACTCATGCCAGGCACGTATGTGTGAGTGCCCAAGATCCCGAGAGGAGAATAAAAGAGAAGGGATTGCGGTGTGGCCATCCTCCCTGTGGAGTGATTTCTCACTTTCTGTCTCTCTGTCTCTCTCTGTCTTTCTGGCAAGCACACATGCCTTATAGAAAAAAACTCTAATAAAAAAGAAGGAAAAAGAAAAAATGAAATCAGAAGTCAAAGACAGAGAAAAAGTTCAAACAAATATTCATATGACTATCAAATCAAGAACTTTTCCCAGAGCTTCCTAGAAGCTAAAGCAAAAGATGAAAAATGCTAAGTGAAATAAACTATGAAAGGCAAACACACACACACACACACACACACACACACACACACATACTATATATATATACATAAATATTTGCTAAAAAACCAAAAATTGAAAGTACACATCATAATGTAGTGTTCCTTTGTTTAAAACTATAAATATGGTAATATCCTTGATTTGATTATCATCTACTGCAAGCATGCTTTGAAAATCCATGTTGTACCCTACAAAATGACACAATTAAGTACATAAGAAATTATTTTTAAAATTTTCAAAAGACAATTTGTCTTTTTTTGGAGAGGTTTTTGTTATAGGGTGCGTGCACTCGCCAGAAAGACACAGAGAGACAGAAAGCAAGAAATCACCCCCCAGGGGGGATGGCCATGCTACAATCCCTTCTCCTCCATTCTCCTCTTGGGATCTTGGGCACACACACACATGCCCGGCGTAAGTTTAAGCCACCGGGTCCGGGACTCGAACTGTTGTTGACTACATGGGAGTCCAGCAACATAGCCATTATGCTAGCTACTGGTCCTGACAATTTATACTTTTCATTCAAAGAGAAAACTTTCCCAAGTTGACCTAAAAATATAATCCACAATGAAATTTTAAAAGGTTTTGTGTGTGTGTATATGACTGTATAAACTGAAAAATTAATTCTAAAATCAGTACAGAAAGAAATCTTCCAGAAACATTTAAGTTACCCCTGAGGAGAAATAGATGGGGAATACATACACCTCTGGGATACTGAGACTTAGCATAGTGCAGCCTTAGGACAAAATATAGTCCTAGAAATGGGCCTATGAGTTTAATTCTTTTTCTTCTCTTTCTTCCTTCCTTTCTTTTTTTTTTAACAAAAGTGGAATTGGGGTAAAGTTTTCAATAAATTGTGAATCATGTGAAGCAATACATGGCTATTTTTAAAATAAATATGTTCAAGTGGGAAGTAAATAATGCAATAATCTTAAAGCCTGACCTATCAGACCGTATTAAAATTATGAATTTCTGTTCAATAGACTTTACTCAAAAAGTTAGAAGAAGGCAGGGCAAAAAGTGGGATGTAATATTTGTTACATAAAAAATAATTTGGGGGGATGAGCAGATAGAGTAATGGTTATGTCGCAAGACTCCCACATAGTCAACCATGGTTCGAGTCCTGGACTTGGCAGCTTAAAACATACAAGTATGTGTGCACGCATGTCCAAGATCCTGAGAGGAGAATGGAGAAGGGATTGCAGTGTGATCATAGCCCCACGGGGGTGATTTCTTGCCTTCTGCCTCTCTGCCTCTATCACTCCAGCGAGCGTATATACCCTATAGCAAAAATCTCTCTAAAAATAATAACAATAATAACTTGTATACTCAAAATTTAGAAGTAAATGGATAATCTAGATAAAAAAGGAACAATAAATTTGAATGTGGGCTTTATGAAACAGAATGTCCAGTTAATAAGCATAGATGATAATCTCATAAATTATCAGAAAAGTGCAAATTAAAACTATGCAACCGTTAAAATGGCTAAAATGAAAAGGGCTGATTATATTCAACTTGGTAAAGATGTAGAATAAATGGAACTCCAATATGCTAATAGTGGAAATGCAAAGAGATACACTTTGGAAAACTCTTTGCATTGTCTCGTAACATTGTAGGTTCATTAATCCTATCATAAATACATTCACATGCTATATAACATCTCAGTCAAAGGTAAACAGCACATCTATATACACCCTATATGTCTCTCTCTCTCTCTCTCTCTCTCTAGAGAGAGAGAGAAAGATTTTAGATAGATTGTAAGATTATAATAGAGCTAAAAAATTCCTATTACCTAGTGCCTAGTGATGTTGTATTACTACAGTTATTCAGATGTTTGTGGTGATGGCGGTGAAAACAAACTTAATGCCCTGCCAATTGTATAAAAGTATAGTATGGGACCAGCAATTGGTGTAATGGCTATGTTGCTGGACTCCCATGTAGTCGACCACAGTTCGAGTCCCAGACCTGGTGGCTTAAACTCATGCCAAGTGCATATGCATGTGTGCCCGAGATCCTGAGAGGAGAATGAAGGAGAAGGGATTGCGGTGTGGTCATCCTCCCTGGGAGGTGATTTCTCACTTTCTGTCTCTCTGTCTCCCTGTCTTTCTGGTGAGTGCACACACCCTCTAGCAAAATCCTAAAAACAAAACAAACAAAAACAAAACAAAAACAAAAAAAGACTTTGTAAGTATTTTATTTATTTATTTAGGTTTTGACATAAGGCATGTGTGCTTGTGGAGAGAGATAGTGAGAGAAAAAATGAGAAACACCCCCTCCCCAAGAGAGATAGCCATGACACAATCCTTCTCCTCCATTCTCTTCCTGGGATTTTAGGCACATATGTACATACATTTGGTGTGATTTTCAAGCCACCAGATCTGGGATTCAAACAGTGGTCAGCCACATGAAAATCCAGCACCTTAACCATTATACCAACTGCTGGTTCCACTTATGTATTTTTTTCATTGTCAGCGGGCACATGTGCTCACCAGAGACCAGGAAACAGGGAAAGTATGCTCACCTCCCTCAACCTTCAGTGGGATATCGTCACATTGCAATTCCTTCTCCTTTATTTCTCCATTCATTTGGGATTCTGGACATATATGCACACATGTTTGGTATGCTTTTCAAGCAACTGAAAACAGAATTTGAGCTGTGGTTGTCCATGTAGGATCCAACTCCCTTAATCACTAGATTATGGGGCCAGCCTCGGTTTAATTATTTATTATACTTTTTATCAGTGTATTATTTCTACTTGTGCAAAAAACAAATATGTTTTCTGTAAAACAGTGCCATGTTATTCTGACAGAAGCCGCACAAATAGCCTGTTTATCCAGACTCTGGGTGGCATTATTTTTTCTGATGCTTGAGTTCATCTCGTGTTGTTTCGTTCATCATGGCCCTTCTAGTGGGGCAAGATAGAGAGGTTAAAACCAGAAACATTGATGATCCTGACCCTGTGTAGTCTTAGGCTACTGTGTGTGTGTTTGTGGCTATGTTTTAACCAAAAAAGTTTAAAAAGTAAACAAAAAAAATCAAATGAAAAAAATTTACATTGAATTGTCAGAAAAGTCATGACATATTTTGCATAGAAAAATAGATAAAAACACCTCATGACTTCTCCAACAACCCAATAGAAAAAAATAATACAGGAAGAAAATATTTTTGTGTAAGTGTACAGTGTGTTTGTTTTTTAAGCTAAGTGTTATTGCAAGAGTCAAGATGATAAAAAAAAATTGAAAAAAAACCTATGAGATAAAAATCTTACAATAAGCTATAACTAATTTATAGCAAAGAAAATATAATTTTAATTAGCAGTGTTTCTAAGCATACACTGTTTATGAAGGCTGTAGTAATATACAGCAATCGCCTAGTAATATTCACATTCATGACCCACTCATTCACTGAGTCATCCAGAGTAACTGCTAGTCTTGCAAGTTCTCTGTATGGGAACTGCTCTGTACAGATGGGCCATTTTTCTCTCTTTTACTGTATTTTTTTTCTATATTTAGGTATCTTTAGATACATAAATACTATTGTGTTAAAATTCTCTTCAGCATACAGTACAAAGACGTACTATGCCGGTTTGAATCCTAGGAGCAATAGCCTATACCATATCACTTCTAGGTAAGTAGTAACTATAGACCATCTAGGTGTCTGTAAGGATGTTCTATGATGTTCACACACTAATAATATCACCTAATATTCTATTTCTAAGAGTGTATTTCTATCATTAAGTCATGTATGACTGCATACCCTTATAATGACATACAGATGTGTGATCCAGCAAGTGCAGATGCATTCAACACTACTTGAAATTCCAGAAATTAACAATACTCTATCTGCATCAATATTCAAATGAATAAATAACACAGCATAGTCACACAATCAAGGGATTCACAAAGTGTTTTGTAAAATGTGAGATAAATGCTTTCATCTTTCTGAGTAAAATGATTTCTGAGACAGGTACTCTATACTCTGCTATCTTAGCACATAAGCAGCTATAAACAGTTTGTCAGTGAAAAGACACACCTATGTTCCAATAAACTTTCACAAAACCAAACGGTGATCTGGACTTGAACCACAGGCCAGTCCTGCCAATTGTTTGTCAACCCCTGATGTGATGAATACATAACAACTATAAAGTATCTCCTTTAGTTAAATGTTGTTAACACTTCAGTCTCTTCATGCCACCTCAAAGTCAGTCTCTTCATGCCCTTCTTGTACAAGCGTTAACATTTTATTTCTTGATTTGATCTTTAATGCGATGTTTACATTATAATAGTTTGCTTACTTTATGCACTCTGATGTATTTATATTGTACTTAACATTTTAAAAATTTGCATAAGTTCTTCTTTTAAATTACTTCCCACCCCTCTGCTCTGAGAACATAACTTTGATCATCTTTTTTTAATAGTAACATTTAAATATGCTTAAAGTGCAAATCAGCAAATGAGCTAAAACCACAAACATGCCTTTTGAATTCATGATCCCAAAATACATAGCAGTTACTGAAAGTTTGTCTTCTTAGTACAATATTAGAAACAAAACTGAAAATCTTTCCATGAATGAAGGAGAATAGGACTAGGCTTAGTGACCAAAGGAAATAAAACAGTTTTGCCTGTGAAAAAGCAGTTAAAGAAATAGTGACCTCTGTCATGGCTTTGCTTTGTGTTATTTATTTATTAATTTATTTGAGAGGTTTTTGCTATAGGGAGCGTGCGCTAGCCAGGTAGACAGAGAGAGACAGAGAGACAGAAAGCAAGAAATCGCCCTCCAGGGGGGATGGTCACACTGCAATACCTTCTCCTCCATTCTCCTCTTGGGATCTTGGGCACCCATGCACGCACATGTGCCCAGCATGAGTTTAAGCCACTGGGTCCAGGACTCAAACTGCGGTCGACTACATGGTAGTCTAGCAACATAGCTATTACGCCAATTTATGCAATTAGAATGGTGGAGTTAACAGTTAAAATCTGATCATCAGCATCTGGATAAGCACCGCCAGGATCAGTGTGTGAACTCTGATAGCCCTGAGGAAAGCAGTCACTCTATTCCACTCTGAAACTTGATTTTGGACTGTATCTGGGATGGTACAATTCTTAAACCAGTAGAACCAAAGGGAGCAAGAGTGAAGCAAGAGAGAAAAAGATCAACTGTTCTTCAAAAGGAATACACAGACTGAAATTTCAAGTCACCTAGACAAAGTTAGACTATGTGAGACAGACAACTCATTTAGTCAGGAAATTAATTAAATTTACAAAAGAAAACATGCAAAAAGAGTAATTGTATAATTCAGATTTTTCAAGGGGGCCAGATGGTGGAGCAGCAGTAAAATGTGACACTCTGCTTTGCTTACCCACATAAGAGGGTTCTTGGTTTGCCTCCACAGACTCCCAGAAGATACTGCAATGTGCTTGTCCAAATCAGGGATCGACTAAACCCAAGGCTGGACTGTGACCTCAAGAGCCTGTGGTGGGTGTTGCCTCTCTGTTTCCCTCTTTCCTCTTTCTCTCTCTTTGTCTTGTTTATGATGAAAGAAATAAAATAATAAACTTAGAAAAAAGTTAATATTATGCAAATAAATAAATTTGAAACAAAATGAATAGATTTGAATCAAGAAGGCAAAATGAAAAAGGACCATTAATTTATCAAATATTTACTGAGCACTTTCATAAGTGCTAAAAATAGAACTTTAATATGTAGTGGGGGAGAAAGTCCAGAGACAGAAGAAAGCGAGGAAAGAGAAAAGAAGGAAAAGAAAAAAAGAAAGAATAACTAGAGGGAAGGAAGAAATTAAAAGAAAATATTATGAACTAATAGTAAGAGCTATGAAGAGAAATAAAACTAAAACTAGAATGAGAAAAAAAAAGAGGCAGGAACTAATACAGTGGTGAGCAAAGAACTTTTGATGCTACATGAGAGTTGATAGCTACTTGAAGGGTGAGGTGTTGCTGATATTATATATGGTAATATCTCGGATTGAACCAATATACAGTGCATTCAGGATGGGAAAATTCATTTGGTAGGCTGTAATGACTCACAGTGATTGAATATAAAAAATAACCTCAAAAAAAGGGAAAGGTGTTCATGATTTTTGAAAAAAGACATTTAAGAGACCAGCAGTTAGCATAATGGCTTTCACTGGACTCCCATGTAGTCGACTGCGGTTCGAGTCCCAGAACCGGTGGCTTAAACTCATGCCAGGTGCATGAGCATGTGTGCCCAAATCCCAAGAGGAGAATGGAGGAGAAGGGATTGCGGCATGGCCATCCCCCCTGGGGGGGTGATTTCTCACTTTCTATCTCTCTGTCTCTCTCTTTCTGGCAAGTGCACACTTCCTATAGCAAAAGCCTCTTCAAAAAAAAAAAAAGAAAAGAAAGAAAGAAAGAAAGAAAGAAAGAAAGAAAGAAAGAAAGAAAGAAAGAAAGAAAGAAGAAAGAAAGAAAGAAAGAAAGAAAGAAAGAAAGAAAGAAAGAAAGAAAGAAAGAAGAAAGAAAGAAAGAAAGAAAGAAAGAAAGAAAGAAAGAAAGAAAGAAAGAAAAGGAAAAAAAGACATTTAAATAAAACCCTGGAAAAGAAAAAATTATGATAATTGAAACCAAAATTCTCAAAAGGTAGTGTAAAACTATAGGATATAGTGTTTTGGAGTACATGCAGAATGCTATACAGAAAGTAACATAGATGAAGAATGTGTTAAAAAGTTTAAAAATATGAAAGATAAAAAAGCTGTGATATATATCAAATAATAATTCTGAAAGTAGATAATGAAGGAAATGATCAAAAAACCAACATTTAAAAATGTTTTTGGCTGAGAGTTTTCCAGAATTTACAAGAATAATTAGTTTCAGAATGAAAGAGCACACTGAGCATTAAAGAGGATAAATCAAAACAAATCTATAATAAACATAAAATAATAGGACTGTATAACATCAAAAGTAATAATGGCAAAAACAAAAATCCCAAAACCAATGCCAAAAATCATTTAAGTTTTGGTACCAGGAGATGGCATAATGGGTTATGTCGATGGACTCCCTTGTAGCTGACCACTGTAGGAGTACTGGACCCAGCGACTTAAATCTCATGCCGGTCACGTGTATGGGCATGCAGAGAAGAGAAGAGGTCCAGAGAAGAGAATGAAGGAGAAAGAATTGCAGTGTGGTCATCTGCCCTAGAAGGAGGTGGGGGGAGGGGTTAATTTCTTGCTCGCTCGCTCTCTCTCTCTTTCTCTCTCCAGTGAGTGCAGGTGTTCTTTAGCAAAAAATCTCTCTCAAAAAAATAATTATCCAGGACCATCTGTTGGCATAATGGCTATGTTGCTGAACTCCCATGTAGCCGACTGCAGTTCGAGTCCTGGGCCCAGTGGCTTAAACTCACACTGGGAGCATGTGCATGCATGCTCAAGATCCCGAGAGGAGAATGGAAGACCAGGGGTTGCAGTGTGACCATCCCCCCAGGGGGTGATTTCTTGCTTTCTGTCTCTGTCTCTGTCTTTCTGGTGAGTGCACACACCCCATAGCAAAAACCTCTAAATTTTTTTTTTAAATATCATTTAACTTTTATACAGAAAAGACAGGTTACTTATCAGTGAATTATTACCAACATATCTTATTATCTAAACAAGCAGATGTCTTATAATCACAATAAATTCCAGAAGAACTTGGAATAATAGAATCAGAGTATTTAGGAAAATAACTGTCAGTCTGGAATTCTATATCAAGCAAAAGAATCATTCAATTGTAAGGTCAAAATAAAAACAATTTTAGGCACAAGGTACTAAGGATAGTAGTCTTTCTTTTCTGTGGTTTCACTTTCTGCCATTTTAGGTACCGGCCATCTGAAAATAAATTCGATAAGATATTTTGAGAGAGAAGAATCACATAACTTCTATTGTAGTATATGCTTAAAATTATTCTGGTTTATTATTACTTATTATTGCTACTCTCTTGCTGTACCTAAATTATAAATTAAACTTTACAATAGGTGTACATGTATAGGAAAAAATAGTATAATAAGGTTCAGTAGTATCTTCAGTTTCAGGTTTCCCCTAGGTATCCCTAAGCTACAATGTGTTTATGTTCTAAGACAGGACGGACCTATAAGAAGATAATTAAGGTTAATTGAGATCATAAGAGTGGACCCTAATTCAACATGATTGGCATCCTTTTGAGAAGAAAAGAGATCAAAACTTTTTCTTTTTGCCCTTGCTCTTAGTAAAGGCTATGTGGCTATCTACAAGCAAGGAAGAAGGCCTTCAGTTGGAAATTAATTCAGCCTGAACTTTGATTCTGGACTTTCCAGCCTCCAGAACTGTGAAAAATAAATTTTGTTAAATCATCTGGCCTGTGACAGTTTGTCATGGCATCCTGAGTAGTGTCTAAGTATATAATACAATGTTTAAAGAATATCTAGCAAGAAGGGATAGTGGGGGCCAGCTGGTAACACAACAGTAAAATATTGCTCTGTGATAATGGGCCCAAGTGAGAAGGTCCCAGAAAGTTACCAAGGCCTTTCTGGACATACTGGACACATGTTCAGATGCCTGTGGTGTCAGCAGTCTGAGCTTGTGGGGGATTGAGCACGAAGACCCTGTTAGAGGTTCTTCTCTCACTCTCTCTCAGAAAAAATGAATAAACTTTTTAAAAAAAAATATAGGGACTGGCAGGTGATGTGGTAGTTAAGGCACTAGACTCCCACGTGGCTGACTGCAGTTCAAGTCCCAGATCTGGAGGCTTGTTTTCTTGCTTTGTATCTCTCTCTGGTATGCATGCATGCCCTATAGAAATTTTAAAAACAATAATAATAACAATAAATCAAGTTAAATAAATAATTATTTAAAAAGGATTTTTTTTACAAAAAAAAGAGAGAGTGTTTAATAGTGTCTAAAGGATGCATTCAAGAATAATTTTATATCACAAAATTATTCATGAAGAAAAGGATAAGTAAAAAAGAAGTTAAATATGGGTGAATTTAAATAAGCATTAGTTAGCTAAATTGCATTATTTGTAGAGCTTTAAAAAAAAAAAAAACCCATAAGGGGCCAGCAGATGGAGTAGTGATTATGTTGCCAGACACTCACATGGCCAACTATAGTTTAAGTCCTGTATCTGGAGGCTTGAAACTCATGCCAGGCACCTGTGTGTGTGTCCGTGTGCTCAAGATCCCAGGAGAAGAATGGAGGAGAAGAGAATGCAGCATGGCCATTTATCTGGTGATGATATCTCAATTCTCTTCAAATCTGAGGGAGAAGAACATGCTGTAGCTTGTATGGGAGTTTACCTAAGGAATTGGTCTCTGTTTCTCCTTACTCAGAGCTCAGATAGAGACAAGTGTCATAGCTCAGATCTCAGGCTGAAAATTCCCTGGAAAGTAGCAGAAGACATTTTTCATGAAAGCTGCCAGGAAACTACCAGCCCACAGACCCTGTCAGAAAAGATTTTAGGTAGACATACAATAAGTCATCAAAACCTTCACGGAAAAGCTGAGATGACTCTCTGAAATAATACATTTAAAAACAGCTCTGTAGACCAGCCCATGACCTGGTGGTTAAGGTAGCTTGATCCCACTTAACAAACTGCACAGTTCAAGTCTTGGACCCAGTGGCTTTAAAAATATGCTGGGTATGTGTCGTGTGCACACCCCAAATCAGAAAGACTTGAGAAATGGAGGAGCAGGAACTGAGGCATGATGATGCTCTATGAGTGGTGCTTTCTAGCTTAGCTCCTCTCTTTCTCTGTCTCGCTCTGGTGAATGCATGTACCTTCTGGCAAATAAAAATAAATAAATAAATAATTAAAAAAAAAAAAACAGTAAAACAACAGAATGAATCCAGCTGTGGATATGGGGAAATTGAGAAAAACACACATGTAGGCTCAGGATAATATAAGATCAAAACATGTCCTTCTAGTGAGTGGAGGACTCACATGCAGGCAGTCTGCCAAAATCAAAAGCAGTAACATTTTTCAAATGACCAAGTTTCAACAAAAAATAAGACATAAAAGAAAAAGAATAACATGGTATATTCAAATATAGAAAATAAAGTAGCAAAACTATTTCTTAAGAAACACAGGCATCAGATGTACTAGAAAAAGACTTTAAAATAACTTTCTTCTTTGTGTTCTAGGAGCTAAAAAAAACTTAAAAAGAAATCTAGAAAATAATATAAAAACAAAGTGAGAATTGAAGGTTAAAAAAAGTGTCACAAACCCATAATTTTACAATATATATCTTTATTTTATCAATAAAATAAAATTATGAAAAGGAACCAAATGAAAACTCTGGAGTGAAAAAATACAATTGAAAAATTCACTAGAGGAATTTATCAGCAAACTTGAGCAGGTAGAGAAAAGTTCAGTAAGCAAGAAGAAAGGATATATGTCATGATCAAATGTGAGCAGAATTCAAAAAAGGAAAGAAAGAAAGAAAAAAATGAAGAAAAGTCAACAAGGAGAACCCCCTGGTATCCACTCCACAGAGAAGCACTAGGCCAGCACTCCACTCAAGCTCATGAGGAGCCAGAAGCACACAGGTGCAGTGCGACCTTCAGCACCTCTGACAGCTCCATGTTGTCTGGCAGTTGAGTAGGCCTCTGCGCAAAACGTGGCTGGCTCCACATATGTCAAAACAACAAGTCTAACTTCACACAAACCCACAGGCAGGTGATCTTCCAAGAGGTTCAAGTCTTATAAAGGCTATCTGTGAAGTCTGTATTACAGAAACTAGACCATAAAATTGATTGTTTTGTTTTGTTTTGTTTGTTTTTGTTTTTGTTTTTTTGCCAAAAGTAACACCTGAGACCTCTTGTGAAAATGAATTTGGTAAAGATGGTACATTGCTCCTGAGCAGCAAAACTAGTGTCTCTACACAGTGGGAGGCTGCAGGCCTTTTCCTCGGCCACTGCAGAGTTGTGAGCGACACAGGCTTAACAAAGATAGAGGAAAGCCTGTCTGTGCTGAAACACAATACCAATTCAGGACCAGAAGAATCTTTTTTAAAAAATGTATTTATTATTATCATAATCTTGTTTATATTACATTGAATCACATATAACTTTACCTTTCTTTTTCCAGAACCTTTTTTTTAAGGAAGTTTTTCTGCCTTTAGGTGCATGTGCTTGCTGGAGAAAGGCAGTCATGGTGAGAGGGAGAGTAAGAAATTACCCCTGGTGAGTAGGAGGGAGGGATAGCCATGCCACAATCCCTTCACCTCCATTATTCTCCTAGAATCTTGGGCACACACACACACATGCCTGGGGTATTTCAAGCCACAGGGTCCAGGACTCAAACCATTGTCAGACATGTGGGAGTGCAGCAAAGTAACCACTATGCCATTTGCTGGTTCCAAGAACAAAATAATCTTAACAGTAGCTCTATCCTGCTGTATAAACAAGCACTGGAAACAGAGGGAGTCCAGAGGCACCTGCTCCAGTTAGACAACAGTCTTCTCCTAGATAAGGATAGCAACAAATTGATGCCAGTGAGTCGAGTCTTTGGAAATGTGCAACTCATGCAAGACCTGCCACCAGCATCTTCATCTTGTCTTTCAATGAGCAGAGGAGAATTTAGAAAGATGCTCTTCAGAGTCAAAGGTGATGATGATGATGATACAAAAATATAGAGAAAATACAAAATGATTTTTTTACATATTTAGTACAGTTAACAATTTTATAATTTAGCACATTAAAATATTTATATAAAATGTAACAATATAAAGAAAATATATTCTCAATCAAGTTTCAAAACTGGCCCATCAAGTCAGTAGTACAAAATACCAACTACCTGTGGAAGATTGACTAGTGTGAACCAAATAGTCTGAGACTGTGAAGCTGCTGCTCCTATAATAATGTCTTTTCTTATATGTACATAAATCATGATGGTTTGAGTCAGCCGAAGAGGCTTGGAGTTAAATGAGAGCATTGCAAAGAAAATGCTCCACTTGAGCTCAATACTTTTGATAATATACAAATTTGTTTTCCATCATAAAAATGTGATCAATCTTCTGATTAATTCAATGACAGTTCTTAAAGAACTCTCCTTTATTTCTGTATATAAGGCAAATATTTATTTTGGCAATTTTGCAAAATGCATATGAAGACATATTTTGAAAATGAAAAAGAAGAGTCAACAAAGCCTAATAGATTTATGAGACACCATCAAGTGGACAAAATATATGCATTACAAGAATCATGAAAGGAGAGAAAGAAAGGGAAGACAGGTTATTTAAAAATGTTACATAGAATTTTTCCAAATTTTATGAACGATATAAATCTACAAACTCTAGAGTTTCAGCAAACATTGAGTGGGCTAAATCTAAGGAGACTACACTGAAACACATTATCAAACTTCTAATAGCAAAAAACAGAGAGCAAATTTTGAAAAAAAAAAAAAAAACTCATCTCATACAAAGGATCATATTATGAATATAAGCGCATTTTTCAGTAGAAACATTAACAGGCCAGAAGGCAAAAGGATACTATGTTAAAACTATCAACTATAAATTTTACATGTGGCAAAACTGTTCTTCAACAGTGAGAGAGAAATTAGATATCCCTAATAAATAAGACCTGAGGGAGTTCATTATTACTACAACAGCTTTGTAAGAAATGTTACAGGGAGTTCATTAGGTTGAATTAAAATGCACTGAACAGTAACTCAAAGATCTATGAAGATATAAAATCTCTGATAATAGTCAATATATGGGCAAGTATAAAATTTTAATTTTTTAAGTTTAATTTTGTATCTCCACTTTCTATCTTTTAAAATATTTAAATAAAATGATTGCAAACCTATCTTAATGAGCATACAATATGTACAAATGTAATTTGTGACAATAATAACCTGAAATGGTGGTAATTTGTAAGAATAATATCCTAAAATAGTGGGCAGACCTGTATATAGACCAGAAGTTTTGGTATGCAACTGAAGTTAAGTTGGTTCCCATTTGAAATAGATTGTTGTGGGGCTGGCAAGAGGCATGGTGGTTAAAGGTCCTGGACTCCCACATGGCCGACCACGGTTCAAGTCTTGGACCTGGTGGCTTGCTTTCTCACTTCCTCTCTCTCTCTCTGTGTGTCTCTCTGATCAAACTGGAAAATAATAATGATAATAATAATTAATAAAGTCAAATAAAATAATTCTTTAAAAAATAAATAAATAAAATAAAATAGATTGTTGTAATATCAGGATGTTATATGAAGTGCCTACTATAACCAAGAAAAAAAACTATACATCTCCAAAAAGAAATTTAAGAAAAATGAAAGAGAATCAATATAGTTAACTAAAAAAAAAAAAAATCTCAACTAAAGTGTAAAGGAAATAAAGAAGAAAAAGTCATAATACATACAGAAAATAAATAACAATATGAGAAAAGTAACTTCACTATAAATATTGTTTTAAATGTAAATAGATTAAATTCCCTGAGCAAAGGACATAGATGTTGAAAATAGATTTTAAAAAGATCATGATCCAACTGTATGTGGTTTACTACAGAATCATTTACATGTAAGAATATACATATTTTGCAAGAGAAAGAATAGGAAATGATATTCCATGCTAATATAGTCCAAAATAAGGCTGAAGTGGCTATGCTACAAGAGAAAATAGACTTTAAGTCAAAAACTGTGGGACCAGCAGTTAGCGTAATGGCTATGTCGCTGGACTCCCACATAGTCGACTGCAGTTTGAGTCCCTGACCCGGTGGCTTAAACTCACGCCGGGCAAGTGTGCGTGTGTGCCCAAGATCCCAAGAGGAGAATGGAGGAGAAAGGATTGTGGCATGGCCATCCCCCCTGGGGGGTGATTTCTCGCTTTCTGTCTCTCTGCTTCTCTCTGTCTGTCTAGCAAGCATACACGCCCTACAGCAAAAACCTCTCCAAAAAAAAACTGTTAACAAAAGATAAAGAGAATTTTATATGTTGATAAAATAGTCAGTTCTCCAAGAAGATATGACAACTATGAACATGCACCAAATATCAGAGCTCCAAAATATATAAAGCAATATTAACATTACTGAAGGATAAAATAGAGAGTACTACAATAGTAAGAGATCTCAATACTTCATTTAATGGATCAAGCAACCAAACAGAAGATTGCTGAGGAAATAGAAAACTTGAACATCGGGACCAGCATTTAGCATAATGGCTATGTTGCTGAACTCCCATGTAGTCGACTGCGGTTCGAGACCGGGACCCGGTGGCTCAAACTCACACCGGGCACATGTGCATGCATGTCCAAAATCCTGAGAGAAGAATGGAGGAGAAGGGATTGCGATGTTGGCCATCCCCCATGGGGGGAGATTTTTCGCTTTCTGTCTCTCTCTGTCTTTCTGGTGAGCTCACGCACCCTATAGCAAAAACCTCTCCTCTCCCCCCATAAAAAAAAAAAAAAAGAGAGAGAGAGAAAGAGAACTTGAACATCATCAGTAAAATTTATTCCTGGAGTCAAAGGTTGGTTCAATATATGCACATCAACATGATATGTCACATTAACAGAATGAAAGGGTAAAAAGCCCACATGATCAGCTCATTTTATGAAAAATATACTATAAAATTATATGACTTTGCATAATAAAAGCACACAAAAAGCTAAAAATAGAAAGGTATTTGTTGACATAATAAAGTCCATATATAACTGCAAAATGTTATTTTATATACACATATACACACACACATATATCCACAGCCAACATCATGATTAATGACTGACAACTTTCCCCTCTAAGATCAGAAACAAGACAAGTATGCCTACTTTTCCCACTTCTATTCACGTATTACTGAAAGTTCCTAGCAGAAAAATTAGAAAAGAATAATAAATAGAGTGTCCAAACTGGGAAGAGAAAAATAAAATTATCTCTGCTCACAGATGTAAAAAGTCTAAAAGTTACACGTTCAAAAACAGAACTAATAAATGAATTCAGAGCACTTGCAGGGTATGAAATCAAGATATAAAATTCAGTTGCATATTATACACTAGCCATGAACAATCTGAATAGAAAAATTAAGAATAAATGCCATATATAATAGCACCAAAGACATGGAATGTTCAGAAATAAGCCTAATAAAAGAGGTAGAAGATTATATAATGTAAACTACAAAACATTGCTAAAAAGAATTAATGAGGCACAAATAAGTGAAAAATATATCATATTCACAGATTTTAAGCTTAATATGTAAAGATATAAATTATATTTGAAGTGATTTATAGATGTAATGCAATCCCTATCAAAATTCCTATGATTTTTTTTGTAGAAGTAGAAAAACCAATTATATACTCCTACAAAATCTCAAGAGACTCCAAATATTCAAAACAATCTTGAAAATGAATAACAAATTTGGAAGTCTCTCACATCAATCTCAAAAACTTGCTATAAGTTACAGTAGTAATTAGAAATGTATAACAGACATAAAGACAGACATATAGATAAATGGAATAAAATAGGGAGCCCAGAAACAAACTCCCACATAGATAAATGATTTTTGGCAAGGTTTCTAAGACCATTTAATGTGGAAAAGACAGGTTTTTCAACAAGTGTTTTTGGAAAACTGGATATTCTTATATAAAAGAAAGAACTTGGACCTTCACTTTATGCTATATAAAACTTTAGTTCAAAATGGATTGAAGATGTAAATATAAAAAACTATAAAATTAGAAGAAATCTTTATGATATTGATTTGGCAATGATTGTTTGGATATGACACCTAAAGCACAGATTAAAAAAGAAAAAAAAATAGGTAATTGGGATGTATCTAAAATGTTTTAAATGCACACTTGTGTTTCAAAAGATGATGTGAAGGGTGAAAGAACAACACACAGAATAGTAGAAAAAAATAGCAAGTCACGTCTCATGAGGGGTTAATGTCCAGAGTAGAAAAGAACTCCTAGAAGTCAACAACAGAAATACAAGTAACCTAACCAAAAAATAGGATATGGATTTAAAGATACTTTTCTCCAAAGATAATATACGAATGTCCAACAGCACATGGAAGAAGCTCAAATGACTAATTTTTAATGTAATCAAAACCTGGGAACCAGTAGTTAGTGTAATGGCTATGTCGCTGGACTCCCACGTAGTCAACCGCGGTTCGCGTCCCGGACCCAGTGGCTTAAAACTCACGCCAGGCGTGTGTGCATGCGTGCCCAAGATCCCGAGAGGAGAATGGAGGAGAAGGGATTGCAGCGTGACCATCCCCCATGGGGGTGATTTCTCGCTTTCTGTCTCTCTGTCTTTCTCTGTCTGGCGAGTGCACGTGACTTATAGTGAAAATCTCTCTCAAAAACAAAAAAAAAACATAGTAAGATAGCACTGACTCATATTAAAATGGTTAACATACACAAACATTTAACCAGTGTTGTCAAGGATATGGAGAAATCAAAATCCTTCTACACTGCAGATAAAAATGTAAAATAGTACAGAGACTGAGGAATAAACATAATTGCTCTTCAAAATATTAAACAGAATTACCACATGATCCAGCAATTCCACTATTTAGTATATACCCAAAATAACTGGGGATAAAAGGAACTTGGAGAGATATTTGCATGCTAAGTTTTTTTTTTTTTTTTTTTTGAGAGGTTTTGACTATAGGGCGTGTGTGCTTGCCAGAAAGACAGAGAGAGACAGAGAGACAGAAAGAGAGAAATCACTCCCCAGGAAGGGGGTGACTGCTGGTCCGTATGCTAGATTTCATAGGAGAATTATTTCAAATAACTGAAAGGTGAAAAAAATCTAAATGCCTATGGACACATGAAAGAATATGCAAAAATATATATTAGGTCATTATAAAAGTCAAGACATATTTTTCTGTTTTTCTTTGCAAATATGCATCATAACTTTTCTGATGACCCAAAATATGTCAATGTAATAACGGCTGTATATAAAAAATCCTTAAACACACACAGTGAAATGGCTTTAAAAAGAAATTAAATTCAAAAATATGTTACAACATGGATGAAATTAAAGAAATTATGCTAAATAAATAAATAAACCAGGCATGAAGACAAATACTGTATGAGTCCACTTACATGTGAGGGTTTTTTTGAAATAATTATTATTTAATTTTATTTATTCATTCATTTATTTTAATTTGACCAGAGAGAAATACACAGAGAGAGAGAGGGAAAGTGAGAAAGCAAGCCACCAGGTCCAGTACTCAAACTGCGGTCTGCCATGTGGGAGTGTCCAGCACCTTAACCACCACGCCACCTGCTGGTCCTTTACATGTGAGTTTTGAGCCACCAGATCTGGGATTCGAACTGCAGTCAGCCACGTGGGAATCTACAGTCGAAACCACTACACCATCTATTGGTCTATATACTTTGCTTTTTCTACTTGCTCACTTGAAATAATTTTTTTGTTTGTTTGTTTTTGTTTTTTGGGGTTTTTTTGAGAGAGATTTTTTTTTTCACTGTAGGGCGCGTGCGCTCGCCAGACAAACAGAGAGAGACATAGAGACAGAAAGCGAGAAATCACCCCCCAGGGGGGATGGTCACGCCGCAATCCCTTCTCCTCCATTCTCCTCTCGGGATCTTGGGCACGCATGCACACGCGCCCGGCGTGAGTTTTAAGCCACAGGGTCTGGGACACGAACCGCGGTCGACCATGTGGGAGTCCAGCAACATAGCCATTATGCTAACTGCTGGTTCCCCTCACTTGAAATAATTTTTTACCTACAGAAATGCTGCAAAAACTCTTCAAAGAACTCCATAAACACTTTCACCCAGATTGTCCTGTATTACTATTTTAAAATCACACTTCCTTATTATTCTCTAACTCTGCATCTTAGATTCTATCTCTCTCTAATTCTTTTTCTGAACAATTTTAAAGTTGAAGATATGATGCCCCTTTACCCCAAATACTTAAATATATGTCTAAAAATGTGATATTATGTTATATAACCAGTTGTTATCAGAATTAGGAAATTAATATTACAAAGTATTGGAATTAACCTTAATATCCTTATTCAAATTCTAAAAATTGGCCTGCAAAAATATTTTATAGAAAAAAACATTCTGGTTCTGGATCCTTCATTGCGCTGTCGTGTGTGATTTTACTCTCCTTTAATCTGACTAGTTTCTCAGTCTATTGTTTATGGCCCTAATATTTTTAAGAGTTCAGGCCATCTATTTCATAGAATGTTTTTCTAATTAAGGAAAAAAAATAGAGAGGTAAGACACTTGTGGGACACAGAAATGGTTTATTACCTGTTGATGATAGTGTGTATATTATTATTAACTTGACTGTCCTGATGTGTATTTCATGTCAGGTAAATTCTCTATACAAGCTAAATGATGTATAGCAATTGACTGTATAATAATAATAATAAATATTCATGTGAAGAGAAAAAAAACTCTGTTTTATATCTTTGTGATTATGTACATTATATATATATATTGGGGGAAGAATATAAGATAAATGATACTTTGTACTTCTTAGTATGTAGAACCAGGAAAAATACATTGTCTTTTGCATTATAACTTGTAATTTCACCTTTGATCACTTTAATTAAGGCTCTCTTTAATTACTGTGATTAAAGTTGTGTCTGCCAGATTACTTCACTGTAAATTTCTGCTTCTCTTTTGTAATTAATAGATATATTGCAGAAAGATAATTTGATTATGTAAATATTTTGCTTCTTATTAAACTTTCATCTACTAGCTTAATATCCATTGATAATTTATGACTTAAATAGATACCTCAAATGATTGACTTAAATAGTTGCCGAATAATGATTTTCTAATTCTATGATCACTTTTACATTTTTTTGCATTATGCTCTAAGGGAAAGCCTTTTCCTTCTCCTCAGTTAGTTATGTAAGTGTTTATTTATACCAATACAAACTCATGCACTCTCAATTGATTCTGTGATTTAAATTCATTTATAGTATTAGCTATTCCGATGCTCAAATTGGACCAGATTTTACCAATAAGAATTCCTTCAAGTTTCCTCCTTTGTCCTATTGGCAAGTTCTGTTATAACTTTAGCATAAGCTAACTTTCTGTCACAACAGTTTAGGCTCATCTTGAATGTTCCCTGCCCCATATTCTAGTAACTCCTAGGGGTCCAGAGGTATGGAATTGTGACAGTCCACATGCTGGATAAGGACCAGCTCTAGGGAGACTTAGAGAATAAAGTGGGTACTGCCAATCATGACGTGGTAGCCTTTACATGGGGAAGAGACCAATCAGGTACTGACCTATTTTTATAAGAAGCCTTAGTTTTGTGTAGTGAAGAATGGTGTTGAGAAATCGCAATCGGGTATCCACGTGTGCTCATTGTTACTGGAATAATATTGCTTCTGGCAAATACATTGAAAACATCAGATGATTCAGTTTGGAAATTTTGCCAAATTCATAGATAAAAATCATATATAAGGGAGGTGGTGTGGTGGTTAAGGCTCTAAACTCCCATGTGACCAACCCCAGTTTGAGTCCCTATCCTGACAGCTTCCTCACTTTCTCACTTTCCCTCTCTCCCTCTCTCTCTCTGTCTGTCTTTCTCTGGTGAGAGTGTGTGCCCCATAGCAAATTAAAATAATAATGATAAATTAAATTAAATAGTTCTTTAAAAATGGTATGTTAAGCATATTCCTTTTGTATTTTCTAATGGTGAGAGTAAATACTTCTTTTAACTATACACAAGTTATAGAGAAAATCACTCATTGTTTTCAAATGCACATGTTTACATTTTTGATGTTCACCTATTTTTAAAAAAAATTAATCTATTTATTTAATCACTTCATGAGAGAGAGGCATCCTCAACAGGCACTTTAGACACCACTTCTCCAGCAGCATTGCAGTCAGCCAGGATCATGGCTACATCTGGCATGGTAAGGCAGATTTGGAACACAGACCTAGTCGCGTAGTCTCCATCACTTAGCGAAGTAGGAACTTAAGAAGGCTCATACCGCCTGTGTCATCACAAATGAGCCAATATGTTTTTTCCTATATATGATAAAGAAGTAGATCTAATTTTTCTTTCTTTTCTTATTTAGAGATTTCACGTGTGTTTGCAAGAGAGAGAGAGAAAGAGAGAGAGAGCTTGTGTTTTCCAGAGAGAGACAGAAACAGGGAGAGGGAAAGTGAGAGATCAACCTCCAGGGGAGATGGCCTGCTACAATTCCTTCTTCTCCATCCCCCTAGGATTTTGGGCATGCATATACATGCACTCGGGGGATTTTCAAGCCACTGGGTCTGGGATTCAACTGCAGTTGGCTTTGTGGAAGACCAACAATGTAAATGCTATGCCATCTACTGGCCCCGTCGCTACTTTCAAAATACTAACCAGTTGTCTCAGTATCATTTTCTAGTAAGTACATCTTTGTGATATTGCTTTGAGATGCAGATCATTTGTTAAAATTTCATATATACAAGCTTTCTATTCTATCCACTGGTCTGTTTAGCTAGTCATGAGCCAGGGCTATTCTGATATAATTAGTAAGGTTTATAGCATATTTTTTTAAGAATTATTTTTTAAATTTTATTTATTACTTTAGTTTTTACAAGTTTGACCAAGCAAAGACAGAGACAGACAGAGAGACAGAGAGAAACTGAGAAAGCAAGCTACCAGTTCCAGGACTTGAACCATGGTCAGCCATGTGGGAGTATTCAGCACCTTAACCACCACACCACCTGCTGTCCTTTGCTTATAGTATATCTTATAGAGACTGTAGAGTGTGTCTCGTAAGCTAGTTTCTTCTGTATCTTCTTTTAGTGTTTTCCTGCTCTTTTTGTATATATTCTTTTGATATAAACTACAGTATCAACTAAATAGCTTTGTAACAAAAGGTGGAATATTTACTGAGATTGAATTAATTATCTCACTTTTCTTAGAAGAGCTGAAAGAAATCATCCTACCCAATACATTTTTATTGGTTCATATTAATTTGTCCTTTTTTTTTTTTTTTTGGAGAGGTTTTGGCTATAGGGTGCATGCACTCACCAGTAAGACAGAGAGAGACAGAAAGTGAGAAATCACCCCCCAGGAGGGATGGCCACGCCACAATCCCTTCTTTTTATTCTCCTCTTGGGATCTTGGGCACACACGCGCATGCACCCGGCATGAGTTTAGGCCTCCAGGTCTGGGACTTGAACCACATTCAACTACGTGGGAGTCCAGCAACATAGCCATTACGCTAACTGCTGGTCTCATAATATGTACAAACTTTTAAAATTAATGATTTTTCTTTATTAATTCAATCATTTCTGATAGTCATTTGCTTACTCAGCTCTTCTGTTTATATTGTTTTAAAATATTTCCTATATGGACACCAGCAGTTAGCGTAATGGCTATGTCACTGGACTCCCATGTAGTAGACTGCGGTTAGAGTGCCGGACCTGGTGGCTTAAACTCAAGACGGGAGCATGTGCGTGTGTACCCAAGATCCTGAGAGGAGATTGGAGGAGAAGGGATTGCGGCTTGGCCATCCCTTCCCGGGGGGGTGATTTCTAGCTTTCTGTCTCTCTGTCTTTCTGGCGAGCATACACACCCTAGCAAAATCCTCTCCAAAAAAAAAAAAAAAGAAAAGAAAAGAAAAGAAAAAGAAAAATATTTCCTATATGGATATTTTATATTTTGCTTTTGATAATTCTAAAACCTGGTATATTGGTAACCTACATGAACACATTATTAGTTCTGCTCATCCTAACTCTCCACTCTTTTTCATATATTTGGTAAAAATTGATAAGTCGATAGATGAGATGTCTTCAATTAGTTCCTGAAAATTTTGTGTTACATATAAACTATACATAAATTTCAAACCTTTTTGTGCCAAATAAATTGCACTTCATTCTATTTTCCACAAACTTTTTGATGTCCTTTTATATGATTTATCTTATTATGCATAATCCTTGGGTCTTTAATGATATGCTGTCACCCAAAAAGGAAATTCTCTTTATTTTGAATCAAGAGTTCATGGAGAAGAAGGGGTTGATTGGTGGTAAAACTCAATGTTCAAGAGGCATGCCCACATATATTTTATAGGAAAGTAATGCTCGTTACTTTGTACTTTTTGAGATCCTGCTTAGTGAGGAGGTTATTTTTCTTTATTCAGAGCCCAATTCATTTTTCGCCCCAAAATGGGGTCATTATTTGCCTTTAGACAACTTTAGCTTTAGAATTAATTTACTGCTCACTGCTTCCCACTTAGATTTCAGTTCAAGAGCATTTTTAAAAATGATGATTAGGCCAGCTGGCTCCTGAATTCCAATGTCCAACTACACTGGATGAGTCTCGGACGTTGGGGCTCAAAAACATACTAAGCACATGTATATTGTGCTAAAAATCCCCCCAACATGGGAGAGATGGAGGAGGAGAGATTGCGGCATGCCTATCTGCAATAGGGGAGTGTGTTTTCTCACTTTCTCTCTTTCTTTCTAATGACAGTAGAGCATGCACCTGCTAGCAAAATGGTTTTTTTTAAGTTTTAAAAAGAAAATTAATAATTGGTAAATATCTTCCCAACGTTCAGTAATAGCTTTGAAAGTACCCCCCGCAAGATCCTGCCTATTGTTTCTTTGACAGGTGAGCTATTCAAAGTATCCAGATAGACAAGTCAGTGGAAGTGAAAGTTCTTTGTAATGTTTTTATATGTATATTTATATTATTATATGTGTGTGTGTGTATATATATATATATATATAT
>NW_006209541.1:375377-429195 GCF_000334495.1 Tupaia belangeri chinensis | reverse complement strand
AAAAAAAAAAAAAAGAAAAGAAAAGAAAAGAAAAAGAAAAATATTTCCTATATGGATATTTTATATTTTGCTTTTGATAATTCTAAAACCTGGTATATTGGTAACCTACATGAACACATTATTAGTTCTGCTCATCCTAACTCTCCACTCTTTTTCATATATTTGGTAAAAATTGATAAGTCGATAGATGAGATGTCTTCAATTAGTTCCTGAAAATTTTGTGTTACATATAAACTATACATAAATTTCAAACCTTTTTGTGCCAAATAAATTGCACTTCATTCTATTTTCCACAAACTTTTTGATGTCCTTTTATATGATTTATCTTATTATGCATAATCCTTGGGTCTTTAATGATATGCTGTCACCCAAAAAGGAAATTCTCTTTATTTTGAATCAAGAGTTCATGGAGAAGAAGGGGTTGATTGGTGGTAAAACTCAATGTTCAAGAGGCATGCCCACATATATTTTATAGGAAAGTAATGCTCGTTACTTTGTACTTTTTGAGATCCTGCTTAGTGAGGAGGTTATTTTTCTTTATTCAGAGCCCAATTCATTTTTCGCCCCAAAATGGGGTCATTATTTGCCTTTAGACAACTTTAGCTTTAGAATTAATTTACTGCTCACTGCTTCCCACTTAGATTTCAGTTCAAGAGCATTTTTAAAAATGATGATTAGGCCAGCTGGCTCCTGAATTCCAATGTCCAACTACACTGGATGAGTCTCGGACGTTGGGGCTCAAAAACATACTAAGCACATGTATATTGTGCTAAAAATCCCCCCAACATGGGAGAGATGGAGGAGGAGAGATTGCGGCATGCCTATCTGCAATAGGGGAGTGTGTTTTCTCACTTTCTCTCTTTCTTTCTAATGACAGTAGAGCATGCACCTGCTAGCAAAATGGTTTTTTTTAAGTTTTAAAAAGAAAATTAATAATTGGTAAATATCTTCCCAACGTTCAGTAATAGCTTTGAAAGTACCCCCCGCAAGATCCTGCCTATTGTTTCTTTGACAGGTGAGCTATTCAAAGTATCCAGATAGACAAGTCAGTGGAAGTGAAAGTTCTTTGTAATGTTTTTATATGTATATTTATATTATTATATGTGTGTGTGTGTATATATATATATATATATATATATTCAATATAGATTCTAATCTACAATGGGCATTTATACTAATTAGACTTTACAAAAATAACAGTATATACTTATAAATGTATATACATATATTTGAATACTACTATGCCTCATAGTAAAATACACATATATATATCACATATATTTTTTATATCACCAATTATGTTCAAATGTGTATTTCTTGTTTAATCTCTCCAGTGAGCATGACATTAATACTTCATTGGCCTAATCAGCATTTTCACATGGATGTTTATCAACTCAATTTTAACGACGTCAAAATAGAGGGCTAGGTTATCTTGCTTCACATAGACTTTCTGTTGTCATCGCAGTTGATAGCGAGAACATTCACCTGGGTCTCACAGGAGAAACTTTCAGCTTTTCCTCTGATGCTTCTTTCTTTGTAACCCTCATTCCTGTCCATAGATTTAATAATTTATTCTGTCAGCAAATCTTTTTCACTCTAATTCCAATATAAATTCTCAACCATTCAATGAGTCTCCATTTCTGGGACTATAAACTTAATTTTAGTTATCAATCCCTCTCATTTCATCCACAGTGACTGCCTCTAAATGAACTTGACTTCTTGGCTGGGTAATGAGGAGACTTACGTGATTGCTTCAGAAAAGCAAGTATGGAGTTTTAAAGTCTGGTTTACTTGTAATTCATTTAGAGATCTTGGAAAATAACGTAGCAGATGAGTTTTTACACTTTGACAAAAAGATGTGGCATGTTTCTTAGAAATACTGAAGGGGTGGGGGAGATTTCCTAGGGGGAGACTAAAGTAATCTGCCAATGATAAAGAGTCAGATTATCAGCTGAATTTACCATTAAAGGTATTTAGATTAAAAAAAGAAAAACAAAGAAAATTGTTATGGACACTGGGACAAAGTAGAAGGAGAGTGGGAGAGGGGAAGATTGTAGGGAGGGAAATTTGGGGAAAAATGGAGAAGTAAGACATCTGTGAGACACAGATATGGTTTGTTGCCTGTTGATGATGTCGTGTATAATATTCTCAACTTGCTTGGTGTGTGGTATATATCATGTTGATCTGTTTAAAATCTGTTTAAAATCTAAATGATGTATAGCAATTGAACGTATAAATAATAATAATAAAAAGAAAATAAGAAAGAAGTGTCTGACATTAAAGCAAGATAAAAAGTGAAAACAAGAAATTTTAGCTATTCTAATTTGCCTAGCTTAGGCCCCACGCTTACTCAAAGTCTATCAAAATTCTGCAAGCACGGGATGGAAAAATGTATCCAGCACAGAACCAAAAATGCCCTAGTAGATGATAAGTGATATTAAAATTACATATATTAAAGAAACATTGACAATATATGCCAGAGAGAACAAGCAGATAAGCCCAGCCTTGGTGGTATAGTCAGTTGCATTCTGAATTACAACGCTGGGAGTCATATGGCCAGCTGTGGGTTTGGATCCCAAGCCAACCTGAAAACACACCAGGTCCTTGTGCCCAAGATCCTGATAAGCCAAAGAACTACGGGAAGGAGATGGTGTGACAAGACCTTGTCAAGGGTGCTTCTCTCTCTCTCTCTCTCTCTCTCTCTCTCTCTCTCTCATGAATAAAAAATAACACATTATCTCTCATGAATAAAAAATAAATAAACAAAAAAAGCCCCCAGAAAATATTATTGAAGGTCACAGATACCCAATGACAGAGAACATACAGGTTGTCACAAATGGTTTTAAGGAATGGGATAATAACTTTGAAGCCAAGAAATCCTGATTCAGATCTTGATTCTACCAGTGATTATTCTGCCAGTGATTAGCTACTCTGCCTTGAGAACATTATGCAAGCAAGCTCTTTGGGTCTTAGCTATAAAATAAAAAAATTGTAACTTTATACATAACTGACAACTTTGCTGTGATGAATAAGTAGGAAACCAAATAAAAGCATCTTCTACTTGGAAGTATAGACTCCACATAGTTGTGGTTTGTGGTTCTTCTTTCCTTTTATTCTAAATTTGTGGTGCACCTGTATGTACACATATGTGCATGTGTATACACATGTGTCTGCACATGTATCTGAGGCTGTTGTTTTATTTTAGTTGGAAGACAGACAGAAAGAAGACTGAATTCTGAAAAGATGGCCTTTTGATTTGCTGTTGTTTAGGAATGCAAACTTGCACTAATTCTTTCAGACTTTATGATTCTAAACTTTGTATGCTAATTTTTTCCAGGCCACATGCAAGATAATTAAACTGCTAAAGACTCTGAACAGTTTCCTAATAACAAAGAAGGAAAAATGTCTGAAGAGTTATGAGAAAAGTTTGCTAAATTTAATACCTAGCTGGTCCCGCCTTCTTTTTAACTTTCTAAGATTTATGGCACACTTGGAATTAACTTGAAAAGTAGAAGAGTCTCTTCATACTGGCTCTTCTCAAGTTTGACCTTGACACTCAACTCCCCTTGATTAAATGTCTGCTCTGAATAATGAATCTTCTAAAAACCAACCCTCCTTAAGGATGGTATGCTGATGTCATATATTCTTTCCTTCCAGTGTGGACCTGGAATCTCAAGGTGACTTTTTCAGGGCAGCAAAACTCATTGTTACTAAGCAGCTACCAGAAAGATGTGGACCTGAGCTGTTAAGAGTTGATATTCTCTGTGCTCTAGCTGCCAGATGGTCTGCTATCTCTGCTTCATTTCTCCTGTGAGCTTCTTGCTATGGACAAGAAACACTTTTCTGGGTACAGGTACTACTTAGTTATCTTTCATGGAAGCTCTATGGTCCCTGAATCCCAGGATGATCTAGAAAAGATACATCCTATTTTATTGGTTTTAGAAACCTAAAAAAATAAAATAAAATAAAAACTTACCTTTTTAAAAATCAGGAGCTGGCTCAAACCTGAGAGAGAATAAGAATATATAAATGTGCAGAGTGAGTGAAAAGCTGCCCAACCACCTCAAGTTAAAGATTCCATTCCTACACTCAGTGAACACCTGCTATGTGGCCTGTGTCATGCTAGAAACTGAGATGACAGGGTTGACATTGAAAAGATCTCATCTTCATGAAGCTGGTCAGCAACTTCCTTTCCAGGTTGTCATTTGACTAAATGCAGTGTGTATTTCACTAGGATTCAGTTTCTAGCTTCCTCTGACCAGCTTCAGTTGTCAGATATGCCTCCCTGAGACAGGCTTCATGGGCTGTGACTCTAATAAACAGGGACATACATTGAAGGCAATAGCTTTGGGAGCCCAGGCACAGGGAGTTATGATTTTCAATCTCCAGGGCTGGAGCTATGTAATCCTTTGCTCAATCGTAGTGAAGGCAGTGCCCTACATGCTGGCTCTGGGTGTTTACAGGCCCCGATTCCTTTATTCTGCCTTGTATCTCAGCCTGATTTCCTAGTGTTCACTATAATTTTATGAGCTGTCAAATACTCTTTAGGAAGTTTCTTTCAGCTTAAACAAACTATAGTCAATTTCTAAAATTAATTCCTGTCGTTTTTTGCTATTTTTTTTCTTGAGAGATTTTCGCTATAGGGCGCGTGCCCTCGCCCGACAGACAGAGAAAGACAGAGAGACAGAAAGCAGGAAATCACCGCCCGGGGGGATGGCCACGCCGCAATCTCATCTCCTCCATTCTCCTCTCAGGATCTTGCGCATGCACGCACACGTGCCCGGCGTGAGTTTAAGCCACCAGGTCCGGGACTCGAACTGCGGTCTACTACATGGGAGTCCAGCAACATAGCCATTACGCTAACTTTTGGTCCCCATTTTTTGCTATTAAAACCCTACTAGATGGGCAATCCCATAGCCCAGTGGTTAAGTGAGCTGGATCTCACATCGCTAACCGCAGTTCAAATCCAGCTGCAATGGCTTGAAAAACACACCATGTATGTGCTCAAAATCACAAAAGGATGGAAAAATGGAAGAAAAGAGATTGTGGCATGACCATGCTTGGGATGAGGTGGGGTGAATGTATCTTTCTCTCTATTTCTCTCTCTCTGGGGAGTTCAAGCACCCTCTGACAAAGAAAAGAAAGAAGAAAAACCCCCTACTTTATGAAAACTATGTATAATGTGTCTTTGAGTGTGAGTATATGGAACTCCTTATAAAATACTAGAATGATGAGAATCTACTAGAATATAAACTTCATGGAAGCAGAACTTTGTGGGGAGATTTCTCTGTTGTAAAAGGCATTGAATAAAAACTTTCAGAGTGAGTGAATGAATACATAAATGAATGAGTGTATGTTTTTCATTTAAAAATCTGGATGTGTACAGCTTGTGTTCACCAATTAACACAAGAAAAATTTTCATGTAAACTATCTACTTATATTTTAAATAACATTGCGACTTTCTGTTTTCAAATCTCCAAGAAATATACAAATACTTCACTAAGTCTGAGGCAGAATTATGCTAATAGCTGATAATGCCTCGAGAAAATGCTAATGTCTTCCCCTCCACTCACTCCAACCTTCTAAAGAATATTCTTCCTCCCTTTGTAGGGCAGATACAAAACTGAAGGTAAAATCTTGCAATAACTCCTTGCACTTCTGAGTGGGATACTGTGAGTCTGACTGAAAGGGAAGGGCAGGTTTCTGCTAAATAATTTGTCATGCACTTAGCTTTGCCACTTTGTTCCTAGTTGCTTACTTATATAATGTGGAAGGAGAGTAACACACAGGGTTGTGCATCAATTCCACTGCATTTATTTTACACACATGATGCTCAGAATGCTAGAGATGCTAAACTAAGGCTCTGCAGCCTCTTTGCTTGCAGCACAACAGCACCCATTGAGGGCTTTCACTTGCCAACCACCCACCTGCACACTCAAGCAGCAGATGTTAAGTAAGCCTTGCCTGTGTCCCACTAGTAACCTAGCATCTATCAACTTCTTCCCAGTCAGTTGGCATCAGTTAATGAGTACTTTGTGCCACTTTTGCATAGTAACAGTAGAACAAGCTGGCAAGTATGAACTTTTAAGAAAAAAGTTATAGTGTTTTGTTTTCTTTTAAACTTGTCTTGGGGTTGGCAGATGGTTTCATGGTTAAGGTGCTAGGCTCCCACAGGGCTGACAGCAGTTCAAGTCTCAGACCGGGCAGCTTACTTTTTCACTATCCCTCTCTTTCTGTCGGTCTCTTTCCGGTCAAATTTAAAAATAATAACAATAATAAATAAACTTAAAAGTAAATCATTTTATTATTTTTTTAAAAAATAATTTGCTGTAAGGTATGTGTGCACACCACAGAGAGAGAGAGAGAGAGAGAGAGGGAGACCAAAAGTGAGAAAGCAAGCCAAGGTATGTGTGCACACCACAGAGAGAGAGAGAGAGAGAGAGGGAGACCAAAAGTGAGAAAGCAAGCCACCAAGTCAAAGACTCAAACCATGATTGGCCATGTAGGAGTCTAGCACCTTAAGCACCACACCACCTGCTGACTCCAGATATAAAATAATTGTTAAACAAAAGCTTGCCTATTATTTTAGTTAAGCTAACAAATAATTGCAGTGTTATTGGAGATGTCACCTTTGGCGATCAAACCCATTAAATAGAAATGATGGCTAAAATCGTATTTTAGTACTGGGGAATCCATTTTTTTAATCTTAATTTGAATACATTTGAGAGAAAACAGTAGTGGAGAAACTTTCTCTGCAGAAGTAATGTCCTAAAGTCTTTTGTTCTGAAAAGGGTAATTTAAAATACACACACACACACTCTCTCACTGCCTTATTTATTTCACCCTGTGATTATCTTTTTAGATAACTGCTTATGTTTTTTTCTCACTTAAGAATGGAAAATAAATATCTGATGACTTGGGCTGATTTAATTTGCCTAGAGAAAGGAACTCCCACCCCAGTAATATGAAAGGGAGTATGTTACTGTTGTATTACTCACTCTATAGAATTACAGGATAAGGGGACCACCTGTTTTACTTATGGTTTATTTCATTTTTAAATCACTTGTAGTGTAGTTATCTAAATTATCTAGGGGAAAATCATTTAAAAGTACTGCCCTGGCTAGGTCATGCATTTTCTTTCAATTTACTTTAACCAAACATAAACAAAAACCAGAAACAATCTTACTGCTACTGAAGGCTGCAAAGAATTTTAGGTATTTTTTTTATCTCAATAGGTTGTAATTTTTTTGTTCTTTTAATTGTTGCCACAGGGTGCATGTGCTTGTTGGAGAGAGACACAGAAAAAGAGAAAGGGAAAGTAAGAAAGAAACTCCCCCAGAGAGGGATGTTTGCATTGTAATCCTTTCTCCATTTGTCCTCCTTTTTGGATTTTGTGCATGCATACACAAGTAGCCAGAATATTTCTCAAACCACTGGGTCTAGGACTTGAACCATGTGGTTGACCAAGTAGGATCCCACTGCCTTAACCACCAGGTCACCAACTGGCCTGAGCTCAATATTGCTTTCCACATATGGTGATACTAACACCAAGAAGAGAAGCAAATTGCTTAACCTTACCTTGTTAACCAGCAGGAAAGCCAAGCTGGGCTCTTTCCAATCTCTTTAGCCCCACTGGTTACTTTTTGTTAAGATCTTTGGGATAAAATGGGTACTCAGTATAAAAAGAAGATGATAGGACAGACAATGGCATGATAGATAAGGCGGGTGGATCCCACATGGCTGACTGTGTAGTCTGAGTTCCTGACCCAGCAGCTTGAAAAACACACTGGGGGCCAGTGTGGGCAGATCCAAAATCCTGAAAGAAGAAAGAGAGAAGTGATTGCAGTGTGACCAAACCCCATCTTCTTTTTTCTCTTTTTTTTTTCCTCTATCTCTCTCCAGCAAGTTCACGTAACTTCCAGCAAAATTAAGAGAGAGAGATGATGATGATGATGATGCTGAGCTATGGGAGAGATGGCACAGGTGTGAATTCTCTGGGACTGTTTTCAAAAATACATGGGGAGTTCACCAATAGGAAAGACTACAGACTTACATATATTTACTGGACTTTGAGTTACATTGATCTTTCACTTGTTATGGAACAGGATCATGTCACCAACAGAAATTTTGTTTTCAGGAAGTCTACACACATACCCTACTTTTCTACTAAAAAGGGCTTCTGTCATTTTTTTGATATGTCTATTGATTTATCATATAAATGTCTATCCTTGCATTTTCTAATGTCTAGATTCTCACCCGTGATTCCTCTTTCCAAACTTTATCTGCTAGGATTCTATTCATTTTTCAGGCTAAAATCAATTGATGCTTTTTCAATAGTGTTTTATCTAGTTCAATCTGTCACTCATATTTTGCTTAGAGTTATAGAGCATCCACCCTCAAAACATCCAGCATTTATTTAGCAAAGATTTATTGAGTACCAAATCAATCTTTCACACTGTGATTACTTAATAAACATTTAATAATGTTTCATTAATGAATGAATAAATGAATGGCATCTATAAATCCATCCTGGACCATTCACTGGAGAGTGAATCCTACACCTCTGGCTTTTTTCTGGCCTGCATAACTGATACCTTGTGCCCTAGTTCTTGTGTCATCTTATGCGGAAAGTACTGTCTATACCATTGGGTGAACAATATGTAAGAATTGGCCCCCAGAACCCTCTGATTGTTTTACTTCCTGATTTACCTATCAGCAACTTTCTTTGTACTATCAGTCTCTGATTTTCACTGCTGCTCCTCTACCCTTATTTATGGCCTTTCCTCTCTCTTTAGATCTATACCGAAGCCTTTACTTAGTCTTACTTCTCCTTGTCTGTGTAGTTTTCTTTCCTCGACTACAATGTACTTCTGACTTCTTTGTATCTCTGCAAACATGAAATCCTACCTCATATACAAAACACAATGAAATCAACTCAAATTTTCCCCAGAAATAAACTATTATTCTTCTAACTTTCCAATGTTTCTTCAGCTCTTATACAAGTTATGACATTTTGTAAACCAAAGTCATTGGCCACTCTTTGTATCAAAATCATGCTTCCTCACCATCCCCCTTTTTTTTTTTTGAGAGGTTTTTGCTATAGGGCACATACGCTTGCCAGAAAGACATACATAGAGAGACAGAGATAGAAATAGAAAAATCACCCCCCAGAGGGGATGACCACACTGCAATCCCTTCTCCTCCATTCTTCTCTCGGGCTCTTGGGAACACACGCACCCACGCCCAGTGTGAGTTTAAGCCACTGGGCCTGGGACTCGAATCAGAGTCAACTACATGGGAGTCCAGTGACATAGCCATTACGCCAACTGCTGGTCCTCTCCCATCTTTGAAATCATCCACTATTCCTTTGGCTGATGCTAACTTCTCTTCTGTGGCACACACTGAGCTGCTTTCTCAAAGTAGCAAGATGAATGAGACATAGTCTCTGCCTTCAACAGCCTCATATATAAAGTAAATAATGTGCATGTAAAGAGCATTGTAACAGTGAAGAGCACTTGATCATGGAAACCACCAAGACTGCCAAGCATAGATCTGGGCGCTGATCTTGAAATGTGTCAGTAAAAGCTTTCTCCAAAACGACATGCCTGAATGAATCTTACACAAATGTTGTAATTAGCTCTAGACATAGGGTAAAAACTACCTGAAATGTTTGGATCTTTTCAAAGCATTCAACACAAATGTTTAATAACAATTCAAAGACTGAATAAAGAATGAATGTACATATGCTCTTTGTCTTTCATTTATATAATATTATTTTAAGTATCAGTTTATACCTCAAATTCTGTAGTAGAATTTCTGTAATATTGCTGTAGTATTATGTAATATTGTGTAACATAAACTTTTGCAATGGTCTCTTTGTATCCAACATCTCCTTCTACCCCTATTCAAAACTCACACTCTAGGGAACCAGCAGTTAGCGTAATGGCTATTTCGCTGGACTCCCACGTAGTCGACCGCGGTTCATGTCCTGGACCCGGTGGCTTAAAACTCACGCCGGGCGCGTGTGCGTGCGTGCCCAAGATCCCGAGAGGAGAATGGAGGAGAAGGGATTGCAGCGTGACCATCCCCCCTGGGAGGTGATTTCTCGCTTTCTGTCTCTATGTCTCTCTCTGTCTGTCTGGCGAGCGCACACGCCCTACAGTGAAAATCTCTCCAAAACAAAACAAAACAAAAAAACTCACACTCTAGCCTTTCATCTGACTAATTCTGCCATGCACCACCTTTTCATGAGGAACCCTAAGGCCCATCAATAAAATTGAAACTCAGCTGCCAAACATTCCAATCCTCTGTATGAGACCCCAATCTACTTCTCCAAACATTACTTTTCAGCACAAACCCTCTGCCACAGTCAATTTAGTCTACACCTTTCCCCTGAGATGCATTGTTCAGTCCTTCAGAGTGTACAAAGCACCTTTAAGAAGTTTATAAAACAGAGCAATCGATCAGTAATAAGAAGAAACAGTGGATTCCAGGGAAGATTTTCAAGAATATGAGGGCCAGGATGTGAACTGGAACAGGTGAAGGAAAAACTAAAAATGCCAGCCAAAGGTTTCTCTTTGTTTACTTAAATTATATAGACCCTTGGGTGTGCAAAACTGATTAAGGACAAGTTTTGCAAAATTCTCAGCACTTTCACTTTCTAGTTTTTCAAATGCTACAAAAAGGCATTTTTCCTTTTCATATTTGTAGTTTTACTCCCTGGGTCTGGAAGAGCAAAGGCAGCATGAAAAACACAAATACAATAGAGGAATAATATGTCAACTACTTTCAATCATGCCAGGAATTATTGGAATTGAAAGTAGGGTCTTCAAGTTGTACTAACTTTGATGATTTGTTCTTTCTTAGCATCTGCTTTCTTCTTTGCTGGTAGCAGCTTTATTCTCTTCCTTCGCCTTTAGCTTGGTGACCATTGGCATCTGCAACATTTTAATTTTTTTGCCGTTTTGCAGCAACTCATTTGCAAAAGTGGAGCTTCAGCTTTTATTAAGTCCCTCCTTTTCTGTTGTTTTATAATCGAATTATAATACAGTCTGTAATCTGTCTCTTCCTTCTCTGACTTTAATATGATGCATCACATTAATATCATCAGGTAGAAGTTGGTCATATATTTCATAGCCCAGTGAATTCAATAGCATCTTAATACATGCATACACATGAGTACATACATGCACATACATCCCCCAAAAGCATTTTTTTTCTAGAATGAATTTCAAAGCTGTTATGGAGTAGTGAGATTCAAATATGACATACCAAATATGACTACAGAAGGCCAGAATATGCTACCCCAATATATGCCTACTTAGCATAAAGGTTATGTTTAGATGAACTTTGAGAAACAGCAGATACAGTAGGAGCTCTGAGAAGAGAGTAGAAGTTTCTTTTATATAAGAGAAATTGCACCAATAAAGGAAGCTATTTCCGGGGGTGTATCCTTCTCTGTGCCAGGAAGAGAATGATGACTCTAAATGATGGACTCACCATCAGAGAAGGCACTGACAAATTTGTATAACAAATCTGACTCTTGTCTTGCTTGTCCTGGTCTCTTCCCACCCAACACTTCTTTCTTGTTTCAGCTGAATACAGTAGCCAAGCCTGAACTCAAGCCATTTCTTAGATGCTTGCTCATTCTCCCCTCAATATGTTACTCAGGACTACATAAGGTACACATGTTAAAGCTCTGTTTTTCTTTTGAGAATCTTTCCTCTGTTACAAGGGTCTATCACAACCTAAAACTATAAAGGATACCGAGAAAATTACTTTTCTCCCCCTGTAGTAAACATGAAAGCAGACAGCAGGCCCCAAACACCACCCTAACCTGAGACTCCAGTGCCCTTGATATTTAAAACATTCATTCATACACTGTATTATTTTCTCCCCTTTTCACTATCTCCTCCTTTTGACTGAGCTCCTGGAAGGTATGGAATATATATATATATAAACACGTTAGAAATTGGGAAACCGTAAATCTTAATAAAGTGAGATTCCATTTTTACTTCTCAGCCCAACAAACAGAAGAACCGTTGGATTTGATAATAGAGAGAGAATGCAATTTTTGGTGGGAATACAATTTTTGGAAGACAATTTGTACATATTTTTAGCCAGTGACCACTTGAAAAATATTTCCCACAGAATGCATAAAGATGTATGTACAATAATATCCCTTGCAGGATAGTTGGACTTAGCCAAACAATAACAAACAGCACCAAGAGTGGATGAGTCTCAATAAAATAATGTTTAAATAATCCATAATTGATCATGGAGGCCAGCAGGTGGCATGATAGTTAAGGCACTGGACTCACACATGGCCAACTATTATTCAAGTGTCAGACCTGGTGTTTTTTTTCTCACTTTCTCTCTCCCTGGTGAATTCATAATAATAATTATTAATAAAATTAAGCAAATACTTATTTTAAGAAAATAATTTATAATGGATTCTTGAAAAGAAAACTATGCACCAAAGAAGAAAAAAGACCTTTATGTATTAATTTATTCATATATATTATTAAGCAAAACTCCAATGATAAAGCCATGAAATTATTTATGTAGAATAATTTATCTTACACTCCCTCTCTCTTTCTATACACACACACACATACAAATTTCACATACATAATATATATGCATGTGTGTGTGTGTGTGTGTGTGTGTGCATGTCCATATACATATCTGGAAAGGCACACACCCAGCTTTCACCATTATTAATTAGTATTGTGATCTATGTTTGAAATAAGAAAAAAGCAATCTACACATCTTAACTGGACTGGTCTGAAGTGTACTCATGTTGTGTAAATTCACCCATACAAGCTATAGTGTTGCATAATGATTGAATGTATTATATGCTTGAAACTAAATATACACTTTCCATATTATCCAATAATTCAAATCTTAGTATTTACTAAAGATGTTTTACATGTGTTTATGTAAAATCTTATAATTAAAAAAAAAAACTGATACAAACACGGAAGAAACATCTTTGGAGATTTTTTTACACTTGCATGTCTGTTGATTTCTGAATAATAAAACAGACTAATTCATTACTTGGTTGAAAATTAGAGGTGCTTTGATTTTAACAAAAACATTCAAATAATAATGTACTTAGGGCACTGGCAAATTGTATCCACTACTTTTCCTCATCCAAGTGTGGTTTAAAGCAATACTCCAGGGCCTCCAGGCTTCTAGAGCAGTCTTTGGAACAGCATGCTGGACTGTTGGCTTCTGTCTTGCTTTTCTATTTCCACAGCTGTGATTTGGGCTCTCCAATAATGTCAGCAGCACAAGGAAATCACATCCATTCAGTATTCTCCCTGTGGGCTTATTAACTGGCCACAGGTCCCAAAAGACAGAAATACATACATCTCTTGATTTCTCACAGTCTTGATAACTTCCACTGATAATGTAAGCTACCGATATTTAGATAATACACAATTACTGTAAGTTATATTGTGAAGTTCTGAGGGTCATAAGCTCAAATAATGATAATTCCACACATTCTACTAAACATTCAGACAGACCATGACTACAGAAAGTCAAAGTTTTATCCTAACTTTAGAAATTTGTTTTCTGCCCTCATGTTATAAAGAAGAACATGGAAGTGGGGAAGGATCAAGTAACTGTCCCAAAGTTGATAAAATGTCCCAAGTTGGGAACATATGTTTGCCTGACTCAAAACTTGCATGGTTCCTTCTAGATCATGTTGCCTTCCAAAGCATTAGGCTTTAGGGAAGAACGTTAATGAACTTAACTTTTCACACACTAGGCATTTCCATTTTTTAAGTTAATTTATTTATTTTGATAAAAGTAGGATGGGGGAGAGAGACAAGCACTCTCAACAGTCTCATACCTCATTCTTCTCCCTAGGCTTTTACGGGCATTGTGTTGCATGCCGGCATGTACAGGTTGACCTGGACAAAACACCCTCATCTTCCATGTGGTTTCCCACATTGCAAAGCATTGTGCTACTCTGCACCACCATGGCAGGACCTAGGCATTTCTTTCAGAACTACCAACATTAGTTTCAATCATATCTATGATTATTAATTTGGAGAAACTCCACCTGTCCCAATTGTGTTAGGCTAAGTTTATTCCCAGAATTGATGTTACCTTAATAACCCTAGAGCTTTCAACCTCTACTCTATAGAAACTCAAATATCAGACATTATTGTTGGGGGATAACACCAATCAATGAGAACTAAGCAAAAATATTTTCTAAAAAACAATTTGAAGTAGGCAAAATATTATTGTGATGTGAAAACACACACACACATGCACACACACACACACCCTTTTCAGCAATTGGTCAGCCTATAGAATCCCCTGAACATCCTTTTATTTGTTTTTGTTTTTAGAAATTAAGCTTTTTTAAAACTTATTTATTCATTTTCTTTATGAATGAGAGTTAAAAAGAGAGAGAGAGAGAAAGCTTCTCAACTAGGGTACTAATACTGCAGTGTTGTCCCAGCAGCCTGGATCTTGGGCACGAGCATGCTCAGTATACTCAGGGAGGTATCAGACTGGATTCTGGAACCTCCCTGTGTGGGAAAGCCTTGCAGAGCATCACGTTTTAGCACTGTGCCACTATCTGTCTTCCATTTCTTGTACATTCTTGAGTTTCCTGCAATACAGTCCAGTGAGCCTGCTTGGGCACATGGAGCGATAGCACAATGTGAGCACTGCAAATGAGTCAGAGTGGATCTTAAAGACTTGGCCTGTACTCTTTCTCTGCTCTCAGTGTTATGCATGCTAAATGATTTAGTCTCTGTTCTCAGTGTTATGCATGCTAAATGATTTAGACTCCTTGAGACTCACTTGCTCACCTGTTAAATGGGGATGATGATTAATTCTGCTATAAAGTGTTTGCAAAGGGTTAAAGATATTTACCCTAAACTCCTTATACAATCTACTCATTTGTACACGAACTCACAAGTTCAGTCATAAACAGTTTTGATGCCCTCTGGATGCCTGATGTAGACCAGAAGAAGTTCATTCCTGGATTACAATCTCAGGGCAGGGAAGAGGGTGCAGGGAGGCATACATAAGAAGGAGAACTGCAAACAGGATTGTCCTATACTATCTGATCATTAGATAATAGCTATTATTATGACTCTTTATAGTACACAGAACCCTTAGTGAGACAAAGATCTTATCATAATAACTATGCTACATTTATCTGTGAGGTGAGAGCACGGAGCAGTGAGGAGTTGATTCAAACATTTTAACAAGACTTTCATAATGGAATTATTATTTTTAATCTAATTAAACTCAAAGCTTTAACTAAGAAATTCAGCAAACCAAGGTCTTTATTCATATTCACTAAACTATTATGCAAACAATTTTTCTGATTTTAGTAAAAAGACAATGAAAGAAAAATTGGCCCTAATGATATGGGGCTACTTTACTTAAGTGAAAATTAGATCCAGTCTTCATCCTGAATAAAATACATGCTATGTTTGCAATACTCTTTTATCTATGGTGGGTTTATATAAAAAGTAAACAAGATATTTTACAATCCATATTTAGTGATGTGCTTATACAATTTGAGACTTTTATGAATCATCTTCATTATGCATTTAAACAGTTCATAAAAGTTATGAGCCCAAAGTATTTACTCCTTTTGTTGTTGTAAACCTTTAACTACAATGGTGCTAAGAACAAAGGAAACAAAATGTGCATATTCTGGCGGCTCCCACCAGCCCCTGCTTCAATTATGCATGAATTAACAGAAATGAATTTGCAGCGTTTTATTTCTTGGTGAAATGGAGCTCAAGTATTTCATAAAGCGTAACCATACAGCAAATTCCGAGCTCATTTTAGAATAATTAGCACATTGATGTTACTTGTGTAGTTAAAAGGAAATGTTAAAATTTTCCCATTGTAAGCACTTTTTGAAGGCTCACTCTGTTCTCTAAAGTGAGCAATCTTTCACTTCGAAGAAAGCTGAAAACTCCATCTTCCCTGTATTTCATCTTCTTCCTCTTATACTGCGATTGAAATACTAGTGCTTATTCAGACAAGTCTTAATTACAGGCCTGGAGCAAGTGAAAGAGCCTCTGTAGATTAAGCAGGTAATTTTTAAAAATGATACATTTACCTCAAGTTACTCTTGCTCAGTCCTTTGAATAATGAAGGCTGAGTTAAGGGAGAGCTAAAAATCCGTAACTTAAAATGTCTTCATTTAACATTTGCACCAAAATTTGACATTCTTATATCTCTTTCCCCTACCCTTTTCATTAAAGGAAAGTCACCCTCTTGGGAAAAGGAAGGAACTAACATTTACAGAGTTTCTACTGCATATCAGACACGCTGTCGGTGGATGGCACTCCAATTTTTTTGAATGTTCACACAATTCATTGAGGCTAGCATAGTCATTCTTGTTATGCAAATGAGAAAAGCAAGGTTCAAGAATATTAGGTAAGCTTCTCAGAGTCACACAGCCCAACCAAAGTGAGTTAATTAAAATTGGTCCAGTCTAGACTCTGTTTGCTTTATTTTGGACCAGCCCAAAGTAGCTAACAGCTTAAGGTGACCAAGGCTATTTGGACATGCTCAAAAAATTGTAATCTAAAACCCACTTACCTTGATTGATTGTAGGTAGAGGGCACATGTGCTCACAAGAGGGAGACAGAGAGACAGGAAAGAAGAGGGAAAAAGTACCCTGCTCTGACAGGGCATAGTAGTCATACCACAATCTTCTCTTTCATTTCCCCACCCTGTTAGAATTTTGGCCATGCATGCATATGTGCTCAGTGTATTTTTCAAGTTCTTGGGCTGAAAGATTTGAACCATGGTTGACCATGTAAGATCCGGCTTCCCTTAACCACCAGGTCTTAGGGGTAGCTCTATTTGCTTTTACTTAGTTTACTAAAATTACACATTGTGAAGAAAGTGATAGAAAACTTAACAAAACTGCAACATCCTAACTCTGGAAACCATGAGTCCAAGGTGGTGTGGGACTTCGCTGCCAGAACACAGAAGAGAGTGTGCTGAAACCCGATGGGCTGCTCTCCAATGCACTGAGACCCAGCGAAGACACTCGCACTATAAATTATCTTGACCTGTTAGACGCAACTTCCCAGATGGGATTTTGAAATATAAAACTATAGCCACAAACAAATAAAAGAACAAAAATTATGTGATCGCTTTTAGATTCCACCAGCAAGCACTTACCAAAGGACTATGGAATGCTGCAAACTCTGCTGGGTCTTAGGAATAAAACTTTGAAAGAATGGAATAAATTCTGTTCTTACATAGCTAGAGTAAATATGAGTAATAGACAAGGAAAGGAGATACAGTGGATAAAATATATGTAATGCTGGGATATAGTGAGATAGGTCCGGCTAAGGACAGAAATTTTGTTTAGGTCACTATGCAACCCAAGCACCAAGTGCCGGGGTCCAGCCTCGGCAGTGGTGGGTGGCTCATACACAGGAAGGCGACACGGGTCATCAGGAACAGCAAATTAGACTGAGACCTCTTTGCTCCCTAGCATGTTCTCAGCTGGCCACAGCCAGAGCCAGCTCCAGGCTGCCGCGCTGGCGGCTACTAAACACATGTATTTATTGAGGGATGTTACAGGAGTAGGAGGGGTGAGGGGGAAATAAAAAATTTACTCTATGAAACAGAGAATTCAAAGCACAGGAACAATGATCATAAAACATGATGTCTGTCTTGTTTGAACAGGTGAAGCCAAACACAGTTCTCAGAACGAAGGAGTCTATTTGTCTGGTGCATTTTCTTCTTCAGTCTTGATTACCGGACAGGGTCTTTTGAAGAGGGGACTTGCAGGATGTTTAATAGCTTCAGTCCCAGGCCAGGGCGATAACATTGCTGGTTGCAAAGACCTAGATAGAAATCTTGTCTTGCTAAGTAAAGACACAGTTAATATATGGACTATCTATACATTACAACAATAGAGGGTGAGTCTATGATCTTATATGGGAAAGGAAGATGATCTTGTAGCTCAGGAGACAACACAGGATGTTTTATTAGCAGTTTTTCATGGTCAGCAACACATAGATGAGAAACTCTTTGTAGTTGAAAGCTACCTGTTGCTTTAGATAAGAACTCCCAGCTAAAATGGTTAATCTTTCTGTGGAGCCCTCAGCTTTGTTTATTCTGTTGTCTCAGCCAGGTTTTTCCTTTCTTAAAAGAAACCATGGGTTTTTATTTTATTTGTTGAGTCTATCAATTAGTAAGTACTTTTGTTTTATCTCTGGGTGAATGTGCTGACTTTGCCTAGCATGAGCTAACTTTGGCCTGTAGCTTTAACAAGGGATATGTAAGTAAAACTAGCCTTAAACTAACTTAGTTTTCATATGCTACTGATGCTACTTTGGTTTATACTAACTTAACCTATATGTTAATTTTGGCTTAAAAACAGACAGGTGGAGGAGTCTTAAACTTCCTGATCCTCCTGTCAGTCTTAGGAAACCACATTCCTACAAGATCATTAATTGGCTTTATTGCAATGGTTGGGGGTGATGTTTTACCCTTCCAGGGTACCGTAATAACAGTAAAACTCACAGCAGAGAAATTGAATACCGGCCAGTACAAGGACACAAGGGAGGGCTCGTAAACTGGGCCCTGCCTCAGTTTCTTCCCAGTCCAGGCCGTGCCTTAGAATGGGAGGCAGCATCCTTACCAGCTTGTGTTGCCTGCATGGCCCCATCAACCAAGTACCTGGCACAAATAGGTACTTGATAAATTGTCAAACAACAACAACAAAAAAGAGCTAGAAAATATCTAGAAGGGACATATTACACAGATTTTGTTGAGTAAAAGGAGTATGTGAAAGTTTTCAGAAGAGAGTAAAGAAAAACTAAGAGAAGTAGGAGTTAGCCTGGTGTTAAGTGGTGCCTGGGAGAACAATGCATGCAAAGGCCACCAAGGAATGAGAATGTTTTCATTCTGATAAAAAAAAAAAAAAATTTCCAAATTTTTGGAACATAAACTGCAGTGGCCAAGTACAGAGACTAAACAGGGAGGCATAAAATCCAGTGAACAATGTTATTTTACAAGGAATGCAAAATAAGAGTGGAAATTGCTGGCTATCTGGTGCTAAAACATGACTGTTAGATTAAAGCAGTATTTTCAAAGTACTTCCAAGGATTTATTTTTCTTTCCTTTTCTTTAAATTTAGTTATTTATTTCTTCTACAGGAAAGAGAGAGAGAATGAGCATCCCTAATAAGGCTCAAGGCTTTGATCCAAACCACACCTTCAGCCAGCCCCAAATATGCACAACTGCTTGCCTGGCATACTCAGGGAGGTCTCCCGACTTGAACAGGAAGTCTTAACTTAGAGGATTGTCTCACAGAACACTGTGTCTTCCTGTTATGCCACCATCTGAACCTCAAGAATTATTTTTTTCCTAAGTACATTTAGAAAATGTTGCGTATAACATTGTGGTATACTAAAAATATATATAAAGAGACTTTTAAAAGCTGTGTAAAAATGGAATTAAAGTATGATTTTATTGTGGTGAAAAAAGGATTGAAAATTATGCATTTTTTCCATAACACATATTTTCCACAAACTTTTTGAAAATCCCTCATATTATTAGCACATTTAGCTTTCCACATTTATTTATTCTGATTGATTTTTTTTTTTCCTGCAGATCATTGCTACTGGGTGGCTAATTTTCCACTTGAGGTGTTGACAACCCATATTGTCTCCATATCCAAAGTGCCTTTCTTTTTAGATGAGTGTCACTCTCCTTGGTCCTTCCATAGTAGCTGACGTTTGCTAGCTTAAGTCACAGATAGTCTTCATCTCTTATCTTCCCAGTTGAAAGGTTTTTATCCTCCTTATTCATCAGATTTTTTAAAGAAGGTTTTAGATAAACTTCCAGGTCACATTCTGGGCATCTGATAAACTTGTCCTTAATGGCTATCCCTTTTTTGCTAAATTTCTGCTAAGTGTCTTATAAAGGCAGCAAGACTTCCAAAAGTGCATTTAAAAATGAAATTAAAAAATGAGTTTATTCTGAGTGCAAAATATTTTGAAATCCATACATAGTTTTTTCATAATATGCATTTTCCATGACCTTTTAGAAGACCCCCCTTATATTGGTATTATTGCTAGCATATTGACTTCTTGGTCAAATTGTAATTTAAAATTCACAGAGACATATGTATCAAAACATTCACATACTTCCTCATATTATAATTTTCACCCTTGGCTAAGTCTACCTTTTTATCTTTACTTTTGTTTCAAAAACATCTAAGGCAAAATTGGTGACAGTAGTTTATAGGCTATTCCAATTGTAAATTTTAAAATACTCCAATTTTTGGAATATCACAATGGTATTACAGTCAGAAAACCAGTAATTTCCCTAAATACAACTATTAATTATCCATACATTCTTCTAAAAGTTTCAGATAGTTATCAAAAGAAATAATAGAAAAGCATGCACTCAAATATCAATCTTTGCCCTGCCTCTGTGACACAACCAGTAGTGGATTGGACTGCAGAGCTAGAAGTCACATGCCAAGCACAGTTTCAGTCCCTGGCCTGGTTAGCTTGAAAACATGTTGGGCCAATGTTCAGGAGCCTGACAGGCTAGAGGATAGGAGAAAGGATTATGGGATGACAAGATCCTGAGAAAATGTTTCTGTCTCTTTTTCTCTTTCTTTCTCTTATGCATGTACTGTACTCTGTCATTAAAAAAGAAAGAAGGAAGAAAGAAAGGAAGGAAGGAAATATCAATCCGTTCGATTCTTTGCAGAAGTAGAATAAAATGCCGAGTTGAGGTAACTCATATTCAGAGCCCAAGAAAAGCCTGTTACTCTGTCCATGTGTCTACAGGGAGAGCTAGCTACTGCCAAAAAGGATGTTGAGTCCATTTACAACCAAGTCACAAGAAACCAGGAAGCAAATGGGAAAAGTAGAACTCAACTATTTTATTCAAAGTAAGAAAGTGAAAAAGAGCCTAGTTTGCTTCCTAATAATTAAAATACAAGAATCCTTCCCATCATTAATAATCTCAAAATCTAGGGCCAAGTAGGTTAGCAACATCTACTTAGGATGTAAAAGCAGGAATACAGTGGTTTTGTGCACATTTACTAGCCAGCAAATACTAAATATGTCTCACAAGCAATTGTGAATAATGACACATTAAACATGGATATGCAAGTGTTTTTCTGGCTGAGTGTGTTCCTTTCCCTTAGGTAGAGACCCACGAGTGGGTTTGCTGGATTTTATGGTAGTTCTAACTGTAGGTTTTTCAGGAACCTCCATATTGTTCTCCACAGTGGTTATGCTTTACAGTCCCACGAGCAGTGTAGAGCGTTCTTTATTCACTGCAGTCTCGCCAGCATTTATCATTCTTTTTTTTTTCCTTGAGAGATATTTGCTATAGGGCACATGCACTTGCCAAGAGACAGAAAATAAGGTATCATTCCCCCATCCCCGAGGTAGGATGCCATAATCCCCGCTCCTCCATTCTCATCTCAGGATCGTGGGTAGTCATGCACACAAGCTCAGCATGAGTTTCAAGCTGCCAGGTCCAGGACTTGAACCATCATTGGCCACATGGGATTCCAGCTCCTTACTACTATGGCACCTGCTAGCCACTCATTCTTTATTTTTTCAGTCTTTGCCATTGTGACTGGGATTAGGTAGTATCTCTCTCTCACACACACACGCAGGTACGGGTGCCCAAAATATGAAAAGAAGGAAGAGATGGAGGAGAGAGTATGGCGTGACCATGTCCTGTGAGGGTTGCTTTTCTCCTCTCACTTTTTCTATCTCTCTTTCTCTCTCTTATGAGCACAAAAACTCTCCAACAAATATGTGTGTGTGTGTGTGTGTGTGTGTGTGTGTTTACACAGAGAGAGATTGTATTATGTCTGATAGGTACATCTAAAAAACTCACAAGTACATTTATATATTCTTTATCAACATAAACACATATCATTAAGAATAAAGTAATTGCAGGGACCTGCAGTTAGCATAATGGCTATGTCGCTGAACTCCCATGTAGTTGACCACGGTTCAAGTTCCAGACCCAGGGGCTTAACCTCACGTCAGGCATGTGTGCATGCATGCCTAAGATCCCGAGAGGAGACTGGAGGAAAAGGGATTGCGGTGTGGTCATCACCCCTGGGGGATGATTTCTCGCTTTCTATCTCTTTGTTACTCTCTTGTCTTTCTGGCAGCACACGCACCCCATAGCAAAAACCTCCCCCACCGCCCTAAAAAAAAGAATAAAGTAATTGCAGAAGACCACATATCAGCTTCAATGAAAAGGATACTTTCAGGAAGGAAATACTGAGAATGAAAAGAGAAGGAGCTTCAATTAGACTTAAAATATTTAAAATATAAGCAAAAATAATGAAAAAATACACCAAAATATCAACATTTAATAAATCATAGTGGTGAAAACTTGGACTATATATTACAGACTGTCCTTTTGTACACGATTGAAATGATGCACAATGAAAACAAGTTTAAATATCATAGAAATTAGCCATCGACATGATTATCATCAATTTATCTCTGACCTCAACATTAAATTCACACACTAAACACTCGCTTTTGAAGTTTTTTCCCCAAATGTAAACTCAGTTTCTCCACTGCTCATCTTTTTTGAAGGCAGTAGACTGATGGAACTAGTGTGGGCATGAGAGTAAGACATTGTGGCACTAATACATCAGATTTCTTGAATTATGAGGAAACCAAGGTTGTACAAGGCAAAATGTATATCTTCTAATAGGTATTAGTTCCAACCTTACCCAACATGCACTTTCTAGGTGAGCCAAGATCTTGGGAGAGTACAGGCTACCCATTCCTTTTATAAGCATGTGGCCCACCTATTTGTAATGTTTTCCTATATAACTCTATGCTATGAAAGTTTTAAGTACTATAAAATATTAAATAGCCATTAAACAATTCAAATCTATTTCACTTCTGCCCTTTAAAAAAAATTGTTACCTACAGCTATAATTTTAGAATTTAATCCTTTGCTTCCCCATTATTGCTTTATAAGAATTTCATGCCCTACCTTCTTATTATGTGATCCCAGAAAAGTCAATATCCCCTACTAACCCTCCGTTTCTAGGTCTTTTAATTGAGGTGTTGTAAAAGATCATTCAGTTGCTAAGTAATTTTTAGTGCTAATATTTTACAATTTCAGGATCTTATGAGTATATAACTTGTTTTCTGAAATATATCATCTTACACTCACATTATCTGGAGTTGTAAGTTATACAGGGTGACAGTAGAAAGGAGTAAGGGGACCAGTACACTTTCCAAGGAAATGCCAGTCAAAATCTCTTTGACAAAGAAGGGCGTTTTCAGTTTAAACAAACCTATTCTACCTTGTAATACAAATTTATTTGAAGAGAACTAAAAACCATGCTATATAAAAATAGACTGTTATCTGAAGAATAAATGTAAATGTGCTTGAGAGTGATGAAGAAAATAAAATGGTAATTGGGAAATTATTCCATGAAAGACAGACACAGCATGTGCGCTAGCTCTGGGTCATGCTCTTTGTGCTCTATGGCTCAGTGTATGAATGCTGCTCTATATTCTAAATGGAGAAGGTTTCTGTATTTAAGTATAACTAAGTTAAAAACAAACTCTTCTTTGTTGATTTTAGAAGCTTTTTTGGTTTTGAACTCATGGAGGTTATTTTTGTCACCTTTCAAAAATTTCCTTCTTGAAATAGATCCTGGAAATTTGAATTTTATCAAATCAAGAGCATGTTAGTCTGCCTTTAGACATCATTAATTTGAATCAGGTGTTGAACTAGAGATCCAACTTACAACACATGAAAAAAAAAATATGATTCCTAGGGCACAGCTATGAATAAATACAGCAGATGGCCCAGCCAAGAACAATACCCTTCATTTCTCCAAAATGTAAATTAGACAGCCTCATTAATACCCATTATTTTATGTTTTGAAAGAGTAGGAATAAATAAAATTGTTGACCCCAATGAATATTTTACAACATCTATAATTAGATGCAATGAATTCATATTTTGACCAAAAGTCACAAAGCCTAGTTTTTACAAATTAGTTTAACTTGAGGCCAAAACTGATAATCAGTTAATCAGCATCTCAGAATTAACTACTGTGACTAAGACTAAATCTGGGGAGGTGAGCAATCTGGTGGAGGTGGAAGTTCCAAACTCTTGACACTCCTGAAAAACATAAAAAAGCAAGAGTAATTGTCAGAACCAACTTTGTCAAAACTCTGGAAAACAGTTAAAGGTTCACAGCAACCAACTGAATGTTGAAACTAAAACAGTGACACAAAAGTGGTAGGAAAACTGGTATTTTCCCTGCCCCTAGCCACCTTTGCCTGCTCCAGTGAAGCCTTGAAGATGGCACCCTCTATTGTTAGTGCAGGACCCTGGTCTTGGTTCTAGATGCAGCTGAGCAAACCAAATTACAAATTATTATATTTTCCTAGAACTTACTCATTTTGTATAACTGAAACTTTCTACCATTGAAACAGCAGCTCCTCATTTTCTCCTCATACCAGGCCCTCACAACTACCATACTACTGTCTGTTGCAAAGAGTTTGACTTTGTCTACCAATTTTCCTTCTCTATTTGGCTTATTTCACTTAGCATAATGTCCTCCCAATTTTCCCATGTAGTCACATATAACAAGATTTCTTCATTTTCTTTGAAAGGAGAATAATATTTCATAGTATGTATGTATCTATACACTCATTAAAGAACAATTAAGATTATACATCTTGACTATTGTGAATAATACTGTAATGAACATGGGAGTGCAGATCTCTCTTTTTTTGTAATTTAATTTCACATAATTTTTTAGAGGTTTCTGCACTAGGGCCTGTGTGTTTTCCAGAGAGAGAGACAGATAGACAGACACGGTGAGAGGGAAAATGAGAAATCACCCCTAAGAGCAGATGGTCATGCTGTAATCTCTTCTCCTCCATTCTCTTTCTGGGATCTTGGGCATTCATGCACAGGTTCTCTTTCTGGGATCTTGGGCATGCATGCACAGGGGCTTGGTGTGACTTTCAAGTCACTGAGTCTGGGACTCGAACCATGGGTTGTCATGTGGGAGTCTAGTGGCATAACTGATATCTGCTGGTCCCAGATATCTCCTTGAGACACTGATTTCAATTATTTAACATATATACCCCAAAGTAAAATTGCTGAATCAGATGATAGTTTTATTTTTAATTTTAATTTTTTAATTTTAAATCCATACTGTTTTCTATACAGCTACACCAACAGGATTTCAATTTTCTCAAATTCTCTTTGAAACATATCTTTAAAGAAATTATTGTTATTCTGTTAAATTGATAATGAAAATTATACACATTTATAAGGTACAATGTGATATTTTGATACATTTTTATAATGTGTAATGATCGCACCACGATAATTATCATTTCTATTAACTCAAATACTTGTCATTGTGTATGTGTGTATGTGTGTGGGGACATTCAAAATTATTTTTCTAGATTTAAAAATATACAATAAATTGTTGTTATATGTAATCATGTTATTGGGTAGTTGTACTTGACAACTGAGTTTTCATGTCTACCTGAAATTTTATATCTGCTAACCAAACTCTCTCTCAATTCCCTTCCCTACCCACTTTCTTACCTTTTGGTAACCACTCTTCTGTTCTCTACTTCCATCAGATCAACTTCTTCAGCTTACACATATAGAGATGCATGCCATATTTCTCTTTTTGTACTTCGCTTATTTCACTTAACTAAGTATCCTTCAGACTCATCCACATTGCTATATGACATGACTCCTTCCTTTTTATAGCTGAATAGTATTCCATCATGTATATGTACTTTTCCTTAAAACATTTATTTGTTAATGTACATTTATATTATCTTTCGTGGATTTTCATTGGTGTTGTTCTGTTCTTTGTTTTTATTTTGAGAACTGTCATTCTAGTATCAGATGATATCTCTTCTGGTTTTGGTTTGTATATCCCTGATTATTAGTGATGTAAAACATCTTTTTTACTTGGCTATTTATGTGTCTTTTTTAGAAAAATATCTATTTTAATTCTCTGATCATTTTTAGCTGGTGTTTTTTTGTTTTTTGTTTTGTTCTTTGTTTGTTTGTTTGTTTTATTTTGTGTGCTATTGAATTGTAGAAAGTTCTTATCTATTTTGGGTATTGACCCCTTTTGGATATATGTTTTTAAATATTTTCTCCCATTTCATATGCTACATTTTAATTTTACTGATTTCATTTGCTGTGAAGAAGTTTTTGTTGTTTTTGTTTGTTTCAGACAATCCCAGTGGTCTTTTGTTGTTGTTGTTGTTGTTGTTGTTGCTTGTGCTCTTGGTGTCATACCTAAAACATTATTGACATCATTGACTAGACCAATGTCATGAAGCTTCTTCCTAATAGTTTCACAATTGGGGGGGTCTTATATTTACACTTTAATATACTTCTAGTTGATTTCTGTGTATGGTATATGATAATGGTTCAGTTTCATTCTCCATTTAGATAATCAATTTTCCCAACATCATTTGTTAAAGAGACTGTCCTTTCCAATTGTGTATTCTTGACATTTTTGACTCCTTCCTTTTTATAGCTGAATAGTATTCCATCATGTATATGTACTTTTCCTTAAAACATTTATTTGTTAATGTACATTTATATTATCTTTCGTGGATTTTCATTGGTGTTGTTCTGTCCTTTGTTTTTATTTTGAGAACTGTCATTCTAGTATCAGATGATATCTCTTCTGGTTTTGGTTTGTATATCCCTGATTATTAGTGATGTAAAACATCTTTTTTACTTGGCTATTTATGTGTCTTTTTTAGAAAAATATCTATTTTAATTCTCTGATCATTTTTAGCTGGTGTTTTTTTGTTTTTTGTTTTGTTCTTTGTTTGTTTGTTTGTTTTATTTTGTGTGCTATTGAATTGTAGAAAGTTCTTATCTATTTTGGGTATTGACCCCTTTTGGATATATGTTTTTAAATATTTTCTCCCATTTCATATGCTACATTTTAATTTTACTGATTTCATTTGCTGTGAAGAAGTTTTTGTTGTTTTTGTTTGTTTCAGACAATCCCAGTGGTCTTTTGTTGTTGTTGTTGTTGTTGTTGTTGCTTGTGCTCTTGGTGTCATACCTAAAACATTATTGACATCATTGACTAGACCAATGTCATGAAGCTTCTTCCTAATAGTTTCACAATTGGGGGGGTCTTATATTTACACTTTAATATACTTCTAGTTGATTTCTGTGTATGGTATATGATAATGGTTCAGTTTCATTCTCCATTTAGATAATCAATTTTCCCAACATCATTTGTTAAAGAGACTGTCCTTTCCAATTGTGTATTCTTGACATTTTTGTGAAGAATCTGTTGATTGTATGTGCATAGGCTTATTTCTGGACTCTTAATTCTGTTCCATCAATATAAATGTCTATTTCTATTACGGTATTATAATTTAATTTCTATAACTTTATCATGTATTTTAAGATCAAGAAATGTAATGCTTCTAACTTTGTTATTTATCAAGTTTGTATCAAATAATTAGGGTCTTTGTGGTTTAAAGTAAATTTTAGTATTTTATTTTTTATTTCTGTAAACATCTCCATTAATAGGGGTAGCATTGAATCAGTTGATCCTTTTGGGTAACATGGACTTTTAACATTGTCTTCCAATTTGTGAATATGAGATGTCTTTCTCTCTAGTTTAATCTTTAAATTCTTTCATTGATAATTTAAAGTTCAGTGTATATGTCTTCCACCTTCTTGATTAAGTTTATTTCTTTTTTCTTTTTCTTTTTTTCTTTTTTTGGAAAGGTTTTTGCTATAGGGCATGTGCGCTTGCCAGACAGACAGAGAGACAGAGAGACAGAAAGTGAGAAATCACCTCCCCCCAGGGGGGATGGCCACGCTGCAATCTCTTCTCTTCCATTCTCCTCTTAGGATCTTGGGCACACACGCACACGCACCCAGCGTGAGTTTAAGCCACCGGGTCCGGGACTCGAACCATAGTCAACTACATGGGAGTCCAACAACATAGCCATTACGCTAACTGCTGGTCTCAAGTCATTTAGCCTTTTGAAGACTGAATTAGGAATAAAATATCAGATTTGGTCAAATATCAAAGCCAATTCCATGCTTTGGTGCATTTCTAGTTTGTATGTATGCATGTTCGTTGTAAAGGATACTGTAGAAAGTCTCCTGTGTGTTGTATATCTTAAACCTGAGCCAAGTTCTCTTGACTTAAAAATTATTTGAACAAAACATATTTCTGGACCACATTTTTAAAACAGATTTTTAAAAAAGGCTTATTTATTTCCTGCATGAGACAGAGAGAGAAGGAGAGAGAGAGGAAGAGATATCAAATAGTTTCTCGATGCCATAACCCACTCCCAGCATCAGCCAGCGGGAATCATGGTCATCCTCATGCTCAATGAACTCAGAGAAGTCTGTGGACATGAACCTGCAAACTTCTCATGTGGGTCAACCTTACACAATGTTGTATTTTACCACTGAACCACCATCTAGCCCCTTAAACAGATATGTTGGGGTATTTTTTTTGTTGGTTAATTAGTTGAGTTTTTTACAAATCATTTTCCCTTCATATGAAGCTAGACGATATACTATTGAAAGTATCAAAAATTTAAACACATTGGAGACTACAAAATTTATAGACTTGCTATTTTGGGAAAATTGTTTGGATTATAAATTTTATAAGAAAGCCCAGAATTGCCAAGTTGGTAATATAACCGAAGAGATCAATAATATTTTTTCAAATATATAGTTGTCACTCTTTGCTTTTAAAGCTGTGAGTTTAACTGCACTTGTGCTCAACTGTGTGCAAAAGAATTGATGCTTTCTGTAGCCTAGGGTACTGCTTTTTTAAAAATAAAAAAGCTGAATTTTCTTTTTCTTTCTTTAAAGCTATGTTAAATATCTAGTAGTGAATGAGTTGAGTTGGAAGTTAAATGGGTGCATGTTTTGACTGTGAGTCAGCCATGCTTTTTGCGGAGTCAGGATTAGGAAAGTAAAAAACAAGGATGGAAAGAAAATGAAAAGCAAATACAACTCATTTAAACACACTCACAGGTGCATTTCAGTGTTATAAAGCACCTTCATTCTCTTCCTTGCTGTGACAACTCAGCCCAAACTCACACAATCCACAAAGGGCCTTTAGCCATGCTATGATAACTGTCAATCAATGACGTTAAGGACAAGTGCATTCAAAATAAAAACATCACTTATCTTCTGCATATTTAAAACCCAATTACAAATTCCATAATGATCCATTACTGATCATTGGGAAATATGCTATTTTGGGCAAACCATTAAAACACTCATTTGCTCCAAACTGCCCAAAGTTATGTTTTATAGCTATGTTAAAAATACGAAAGCATACATTCTGAAACTGTGCATAAACTGGACATAAAAACTTTAGCAAAAAATACCAATACCTTTGTTCATTATACAGACTTCAACCATTTATAGTCTAAATATTTCTATGGACCTTGTGAATTGATACTAAAACATCTCTTCATCTTCTCAGACTGATGAGACTCTCAAGGACAAAGCTCTTGAAAATGATTTGAAGGAAAGTATCAAATCTCATCTACTCTCTACAGAATATATATGCCTGACATTGGAGAAAAAACTTTCTGTTAAATGGAAGAATGAAACACTTTTCTCAGCAATAATGATAGGTGATATCTATTGAAAACTTAGCACATATCAGACTTCCATGTCTGTCATCAGTCATCTTTATCCTTAAAACTTCTTAGTGTCTTACATGTATATCTCACTTAATTTTCATAGTATCACTATGGTAGAAAAAGTAAGGTTACCTTTTTTAGGTAACAGTTGAAAGCACTCCATGTGGAAGTTGTGAAGCCAGGACTTGACACAAGGCGGTCTGATTTTAGGGTCCTCTGTAACCACCTCTGAGCTTAATTAATTAATGTTCAATCTTTGGGAGAATTCCAAAGGTAACTTTTGATTCCATTGTCCAGCTAACTTCAACATGCATTTCTGAGGTCATTATTTGAAGTCATAATGAGCTTCCTCTTTCTCTTTCTCATTCTTACTTGTTTCTGTGTCTCATAGACAACTGCCTACATAGCTGGCCAATAATTTTTCTAATCATCTTTCCTTTCCTTGTACTCTCACTGAACTCAGTCCACCCACTGCAGAATTATGAGGCATCTTAATTTTTTCAACTCACCTGGCCCAGTCCTACCTGAAAATTCTCAGCTTGCTGGTCTCAGAATGTTCTTCCTTCAATAACCCCATATATATTTCCCTAACACCTTTCAATTTTTTGCTCAAATGTAATCTCAATAAAGCCAAGGCTAACTTCCTTTTTAAAAATGCAACCTCACTCCCACCCAACTCTCCTATCTTCCTTAGACTCTTCTGTTTTCCCATTGTATTTATTGCCTTCAAATATTCTATATACTTACTTATTCATTATGTTTGTGTATATTACAGTCTGAAACTCCTAGGACACAAACTAATTTTAGATTTTTTAAAATTTGCACATTAATTGATGCTTTCTAAATAAGATAAATGTTCACCACACAGTTGAAGCTCAATAAATATTAGTTAAATGAATGTGTAAATTTGGGACAAAGAAGTTTTTGACAAATGATTCACCCTTGTCTTTCTATTGTCATTATATGAGCCAAGTAAAGCCCTTAGACTCTCTAGACCAAAATCAATTTCTACTATAAATCCATTGTTATTTACTTAAGCAAATTTTCTAATTTCAATTGATATTAGAAGAAAGGATGATATTTAATGTTTAGTAAAATTAAATAAGGATCTAAATGAGAAACACTGCTGCAAGGCACCTGGCACAGTTCCGGACATGTAGCTAGTGCTCAATAAATTCTGGTTGAATGAGTGCTCATTAAGTACTACGGAGTGCAGAGGAGATTAGAGGCCACATGTTGAATAGTAATCACTGACAAAAGTTCACATTAAATTCCATGTAGGAATATTGTGTTTATTGGAGCAAGTCATAAATAAAATAAGCTGGAGTTTCAAAATGACTAATGACAACCATTTGGGATCCAGACGTGCTGAAGCAGAACTACAACATACTGGTAGGTTTGTAGAAGTTGTTAATAAAGATAATGCTATTTCAAATTTACTATAAAATAGTACTCATGAGTGAGAATCACATGTCAAGGACTAGTTGAGGAGAAATAGGACACTGAGTGCTTGAAAAAAAAATTGACTAATATTTTGAGTCTTCTCCTACATTTACTAGGAAACTCCTGTTGGTCATTTAGGACTTCAGCCCATTTTCGCCTCTATCAGGAAGCCTTCAAAGATTCAACTTCATTTTGCTTCCTAGACTTATTGTTTTCCTGTATTCCCTAGTATTCTGGTTCATACTGTGAAAGCTGCTTTCATCAAGGTCAACAACAAACCATGGATATCGATTCACTGTTAACTGACATCCTCTGTCTCTTTGGTACTCTTAACAATTTCTAAATTCTTAAAATTCTCTGTTCTGTTTTCTTCCTTGGTACCTTCTAAGTTGTCTAAGCTGGTTCTGCTTCTATATCTCTATGTCTTATATATCTCTGAATAGTCCTTCTCATATTTGTTTATATATATGAAGAGAGAGAGAAAAATTCATATCTACAGCCTTGACTATATTTTTAAGCTTTAATTCCACATCTCTAATTTCCTTGTAAATTTTCCCATCCTTTGTCATACTGAACTCTAACTGCTGTTCAATACCAGGACATGAGAGTTTCAACTTCATTTTTGAAAATTGTGGTCTTCATTTTGAAAATTGTGGTTTATTATCATAGAATCTCAGGAAGAAGCTTTACAATGAAAACCAAATGGACACTGGTGATCATTTTTATTGTATTTCTTAATCACAATCTTATCCATATCCAAATAGTTCACATACATACAATAGCAAGCACATATACATACCACATCACCAAAAATGAATAAATTTATCCAGTGTACCAATAAAATTGGATCAGAAATAAAAGGCAATTTTAATTTTTACAGATGAAGTTCTTTTAAGTTTATTTATTTACTACTTTCGTGAAAGAGAGTGAGATAGACAGGTATTCCCCAACCAAGTTTTCATACCCTGATCCACCTTTCAGTCTCAGCCAACCTTGGATCACGGTCACTTGTGTTCGTGTATGTACAGGGAGGCCAAGGATGTAAACCTAAGACCTTCCCACGTGGCCCAGCATCACAGAATATTGTATCATTTCTATGCCACTGACTGGCCCTTAATATTGGTAAAGTGGATGAATATAGAAGACTTCATGTTAAGCAAAGTGAGTCAGACTTTGAAAGATATACACTGTATAGCCTTACTCAATATATACTGAATGTCTGTATTCTAAGGCATAAATTGAAAGATATGAAGATAAACTAGTAAAGAGGATTAATGTAGATACCAGAGCCTGTAAGAGTGGAGAATGAGTGGTAGAGGGCGGGTGAGAGGACCAAAGTGAATAAATATTTAATGGACAAAATATGTAAAGTTCTCTGTTGAAAAAGAAATTTCTGTTAAAAAATTTAATTAAAATTTTAAAAGGCCAAAAAAAAAAAAAAAAGACAAGAAAATGAGAGGGAAAAAAAAAAAGCTGGTAAAGTTTTTGAGGGCACCTTTGACACCACTCCATAGATATTGTGTCAGTTCTTTTATGCAAGGGTATAGTTTAGAATGTAGCAATACTTTTTTTTTTCTTTTTCATTTGCCAAAGGGAGCATGTGCTCATGATAGACAGACAAAAAAGAAAGAGGGAGACAGTGAAATAGCACCCTCTTGGGGGCTTGTCAAACCACAATTCTATCTCCATTTCTTCTTTTTTTCAGGATTTGGGCCATGCATGAACATGCACCTGGCGTGTTTCTCAGTCATGCAGTCAGCCATATGGGTTCCAGTCACCTTAACCACCAGGCCATGAGGAGGTCCAGCAACACTTTCTTTTGTTTGGTTTTACAAATCTAAAGATTTTTTTTCAGGCTTCCTTGTTGTCTTTCTATGCCGCCATGGAAATTTCATCATCTTCTACTCACTACCTGGATAAATTCATTCTTATTCAGGGTTTTAAATACCATAATTATAATTTCACCTTCAAACACTCTTGAGCATTGGATTTATATTTCTGTTTCCCTATAAAATTTCTCATCTGAAATACATTGCAGATGTAAACACCTAAAAACAAAATTCTTTGTTTCCTACCTTCTCTCTTACCATGATTCCTCTCCAGTATTTCTCATCCTGATAAGTATACAACCAAATATTTAGTTAAATCCCAAGATTCTTGACTTCCTTTCATTCACATCTAGTATTTAAATCCACCTGCACTTTCCATCGGCTTCACCTTGAAAGAAACCTTGAATCAATCCACTTTCAACACTTTCTCCATTGTTAGCCTTGTCTCAGTCTTTCATTTCTCATCCTAACCCTTAACGGAGCCTCCCAAATTATCCCCCCTGAGTCAGCTCTTGGCTTCCTATTGTCTCTTATCCACTTTGAAGCCAGTGTGATATTTTTAAAACATAAATTAGTCTATGTAACCCTCATTACTGCTCTACTCTCATTTAAAACAAAAACATTTTGAATAAAAGCCTCTCTCTCTAGTTTTGTTTGTGCTCCTGACTCAGTTAACAAGATCCCTTCTGATCTTCTCATTGGTTTTCAGATGTGTCAAGTTCATCCTATCTAAGGGCTTTTCACTCACTCTTCTTTCTATCTAAAAATATTTCCTCCAGGAGCAATAGTAGAATATATTGGTGCGCTAATGTCATTCCCCTTAGCATTTGTCCCTAATCAGCCTATCCAAAATAACTTTTTCCTTTGTCACTTCCCTTATTTTCCTTTATTTTCTTAATTTCATTTTTATGTTTGCATGGCAATTGTCCCTCTCATCCTGTAGAACACATGTTTTATGAAGTATTTTCCTTATCCTTCATATCTAAAACAGTGCTTAGCAGAGAGTAAGACATCAAATGTCAGTTAAATCAATGTACAAATGAGCAATACAATTGTCCATCACCTACCATAGGAAAGCCACAGGAAGTAACTACATCAGGGGAAGACAGGTTGCTACTGAGAAATTATAACTATACTTCAAGGCATAGCCACAATAGCAAGAGATCAATGACAGTCTTTCCTACAGAGTGAAAACCAGGGAAGCTTCTTCATATCCAGGGATAAACTGGAAATTAAAAAAATTTAAAAAATTTTAAAAAGGTTCAAGAAGATTTCTGCAGAGACTCATAATTTTGTCCTCTGTGGTGTATGGATGGGAGCACTCCTAGATCAAGGGACAGTCAGATCATATTAAAATATTTGATTCCTTGATATCCCAAGTCAAGTTCGTTAGCCAGTTCTTGCTGATCTCATGAGGGAGGAATCCTACCAGCTCCAGAGGTTTGTCCTCGAGTCAGTTCACCTACTGAAATGTCTGGCTTGTCCTTTTTTTTTTTTTTTTTTTCGGAGAGGTTTTTGCTATAGGGCACATGTGCTTACCAGAGAGACAGAGACACAGAAAGCGAGAAATCACTCCCCAGGGGGGATGGCCACGCTGCAATCCCTTCTCCTCCATTCTCCTCTCAGGATCTTGGACACGCATGCACACGCACCTGGCATGAGTTTTAAGCCACCGGGTCCAGGAAGCAAACCTCAGTTGACTACGTGGGAGTCCAGCAACAAAGCCATTACGCTAACTGCTGGTCCTGTGGCTTGTTCTTTTTTATGCAGAACTTTCTTTTCTAATGCAACTTATCCACACCAATCTCTTTTCTGGGCATTTATTAATGTAAAGTCATTTACATTAACACTAATTAACATAGTATTAGACTAGCATTCAGTATTACAATTACTATTTGTTTCTATCAGCTCAATAACTACCCTAGGCCAAAGGAATCCTAGACCTTGTTGCCCACTGGTCTCTAAGAACTGACTATTTAAAAAGTCTACATAGCCGTGGATATTCATGAACAGGGGTACTTTTAAAAATTAAGGGAAAATATATTATGAAAAAATTTATGCATGGATTTAAAAACCAAATAAATTTGTAATTTAATTCCATTTTCCATGAATTTTTTGATGTACCCTCATATGGGATCAGTTCATTTCTTATGTAGGCACCTATATTAATTTTCTTGGACTTCTATAACAAATTACCAAAATGATGGAGGCTTAAAATCACAGAAGTTTATTCTCTCACAGATGCAGTAAGAGATTGTACAAGGCATTTGGTTGGTTCCTATTGGGAAATTTAAGGGGGAATTTGTTACATGCCTCTCTGCTAGCTTTGCTGTCTGCTGGCAACTCTTGCCATCCCATGGAATACCCTATATAACTCTAATTTATGACTTTGCACATTCTTTTCTGTTTGTCTGTGTTTTTCTCCATTCTCTTTTCCTACAAGAATTTGCCAGTAGATTTAAAGTCTACACTAACTCAGGATGAGCTTATTTCAAGATTCTTAACTTACTTACATCCACAAACATACTTCTGCCAAATAAAATTACATTTACAGGTTCTATGGTTATGAACATATCATGAGAGAGAGGTGGTCATCCTTCCACTCACTATTGCATTCTCATGCCTAAAGACTGAATCTAAACTTCTTCACATGACTTTAGAGTGCTGTTCCAGTCCTATTCCTTTAACGGCTCTTTTTAAGGGAGGCTCATATAGTTCCAATGTCTTTCCATCCAACAGTATCTGCTATACCACTGAAAATTACCCAAATAATCTTCTTCCAATCAGCAGATTAACATTTGAACTGATGGTCCCTCTCTCCCTAGGAAAACATTACCAAAGTATCTTTTTTCTCTATTACTACAATAAGTCAACACTAGTTTTTGATCAATGTTCTTTAAATCTGCTTACCTACAATCCCTGCTAGACTCCTCCAAATACTTCTTCCACAATTTACACTCTGGGAAGAACAAAATACTATATTATATGTTCAACCACTTCCATTAATAGTCTTTTTATTTTCTATTGTACAAACTTGGCTATCTTGAGGTCATGCTTTCCTGCAGCCCTCTCAAGAGGTAATACTTTCCAGCCCTGGTGATAATGCACTTGGATTCTCAGGCTGGGACCACATGGATAGCCTAGGTCTTATATCTGATACATCCTAATGGTTGAGTGTGGTGGCATGTCAATGTCTTACGAAGGCTGAGACAAAAGGATCACAACCTTTAGCCTGATCTGATCAATATAGTGAAATGTAGAGTAAGTGTCCTCCTTGGTCTTTATTACCAGTTTCAGAAAATCATTTCTTCCCCATCCTTAAACCTCTCAGCTTCTCTAATATATATACTTTCAAATTATACCACCTATTACTTTTTTTTCTGTAATTTTCTACCTTCTGATCAATTCAACTTATTTTTGCAAGATATTAAAACCCTAATTAACTCTTCATTTTTACACTATCCCTGTTATTTTTCTTGGAGAGGTTTTGTTTTGTTTTGTTTTGTTTTGTTTTGTTTTGCTATAGGGTGCATGCGCTTGCCAGAGAGAGAGAGAGAGACAGAGAGACTGAAAGCGAGAAATCACACCCCAGGGGGGATGGCCACACCGCAATCCCTTCTCCTCCATTCTCCTCTTGGGATCTTGGGCACGCATGAGTTTTAAGATACTGGGTCCAGGGCGCGAACCGCGGTCGACTACATGGGAGTCCAGCGACATAGCCATTACGCTAACTGCTGGTCCCATCCCTGTTATTTTTCTTTAGCATTCGAAATTCATCCGTTACTTTGGCTTCCCTAATTACTTGTCCTCTTCTCTAATCTTATGGTCTTGTATTCCACCTCTCTTCCTCTGTTGCCATCTCCCAAATCATTTGTTAGCTTTGTCCTTACCTGCAACTCCAACATCCCTAGTAGCTCCTTCACTCGAGTTCTTCCATCCTACTTCCTCTATGTTTCCTACACCAAAACTCCATCAACTCTTTGAGTAAAACCTTGATTTCATTAACAGTTCTACTTTTTACTATCCATCTTCGCCTATTCTGTCCCCACCTTTCTTGTCCAGATCAGAGTCAGTCTATTGTCAGTCTATCATTATTATCATCACTCCTTGAATATAACATTCTCTTTCTTGCCTATTATTCCCTATATTAAAAATACTGACTCTGCTTTAAATCCAATTTTTGCTATTCTCTCTTACAACCCATGCAGCTGATTGAGGCTGGAGAAAAACCACAGTATGTGCTGACTTGATTTACTTCAAATTTATGATCTAAACTCTGTCCAGGAAACCTATTATATTTTTCCAGCCAATTCATTCTCTCACTCTCCAAGACAACTATTTCTCACCTTTTCTTCTCTTTTTAAAATACAAAAATCACCACTTTCTCCTTCTCATTTTAAACTGGTGACCTGATTCTCATTTTTCTGAGAAAATAGACGCAATCAGAGAATGTCTTCAACCTCACACCACCAAATCTATTAACCCCACCTGTATTCTTCTACCTCACCATTTTTCTCATATAATGCATGGACTCAGACCCCTCTAAAGCGATCCCTCCACTTATAACTTGATTCTCATTTATTCTTTTCTCTAAAGTGCTGTGCTTCCCCAATTTTTACCATTTCCTTTTATGCCATCAATGATTCTTCCTCTGTTAGACCAATCTCATAAACTAGCATTTATGGTTAATAAATATCCAATAGAAAAAAATTATCTTGCTTCCATATTCCCTTGATCAGTTACCATACTATTTCCTTTCTCGTCTTGTCAAAATTCATAGCAAGTGTTGCTGACACAAACTGTTTCACTTTCTCACCCCTTCATCTTTCACAAACCTAATCCAATTATGCTTTTATCTCTGTTATTACCCTAAACTCCCTTTGTCAAGGGAGTTAATTTAGTGATCAATTCTCAACCCTAATATTATTTAATTAGCTCTTCATAGTATTTGACACAATTGATCTCTCCATTTTGAAACAATTTCTCTGTTTGACTTTCAGAATATGATCCCTGCCATTTCTGCTTCTACATCAATAGAATTTGTTAAATTATTTTTAAAATCCTCTACTTTTTTCCTAACCACTAATTGTTGGCGTTCCACAGGGTTCAGTCATCAGACCCCTCTAACTTATAATCACTCCCTTTGTGAAATTCCCACTCATGCTTGATAAATACCCACATAAACCAGTAACTAACTATATCTTTCAACTTTATCTCTCCCCTACACCTCAAAGTCATTTATGCAACTGCATGTTTGAATCTCTGACTGGGGCCCAATATGCATATCAAATCTGCATGTCCCAACATGAGTTCTTGGTTTACTTTCAAATCAACTACTCCTTGTTTCCCCCAGCTTAGTTAACAGCACTACCATCCATCCAATTGACCAAAGAATTTTAGAGAATTTTTTTTTTCTTATTCCATCGAATGCAACAGCTCATCATGTCTTTTCCAAATACATCCAAACCCTGACTACTTCTCTCCAATGCCCCCACTGCCCTCCCGCCGAAGTAACATCATCATTCATTTATTCCACTGCAACAGTTTCCAAAGGCTTCCCTGTTTCCACCCTGTCCTCTGCTGTCACTCTGGTACATGCAACAGCCAGGGATAGTAAGAATGTATAAGGCAAATCACATATCATTGTTCAGTCTCAGGCCAAGTAAAGTCCACATCCTCTCCATTTTCCCCATTTTACGGAATCTAGCCTCAGCTTCCTCTGTAACCTTACCTTTTGATGTTCCTACTAGCTTACTGTCCTCTGTCCACACTTGCCTGTTTGCTGTTTTTCAAACACCAAGCATGTTTTAGTCTTAGGGCCTTTGCATCTGCTATCCCATCAGCTGGCATTCTTGTTCTCTTTCTACTCTGGCTTCTTTTCAAATGCCACCTGCTCACTGAGGCTTCCCTTGTCACCCTCCAAAAATAACCCTCCATCACCAGTCCCTTTTTAATCCCCATTTCTTGCTTTACTCTTTCTTAGTATTTATCAACAATTGACATATTTTTTTTAAAAAAATTACTTTTGTATATATAGAAAAATTGTGAAAATTGTATAGAGAGTCTACATGTTCTCCACCCTCAATTTCCCCTAGTATTCCAACTTATATTGGCCTGGTATATTTGTTGAAAATATTGAAAAAATAGCAGTGGAAAATTATTAACTAAAGTTCATACTTCATTCTGAATGACTTGGTTTTTACTTAATATTCCCTATCTGTTGCAGGATCCACCCAGGCTGCCACATTATATTTAGTTGTCATATCTCCTTAGGTTTCTCCTGGCTATGATAGTTCCTCAAACATAACTTATTTTTTATTACATTTTAAGGTTTCAAGAGTGTTGGCCATGTATATTATGAAATGTCTGTGTGCAGAATTTGTCTTATAATTTTCTCACAATTAGAGCACCTGTTTTCGCGAGAAAAACCATAGAGGTGAAGTGCTATTTTCATCACATCGCATATACTGTCCTGTTCACGTGCCTCGTGGCTGTTGATGTTGACCTTGACCATAGGAGAAAGGCAACTACTGCCAGTTTTCGCCACCATGCAGTTACTATCCTTCCACTCCTTCCTAAACATATCTTTGAAAGGAAGTCACTATGCCCACATGGGAGGGGTGGGAAGCTAAGCCCAGCTTCTCTGAGGAGAGAGCAGGTATTGCAATTTTACGTGTTAATACTTTCCTCTTCATACAATGTAAGTACAGATTAGGAAACTGATTCTCCTTGTACAAAGCAGTTCCTAGTACAATTGCTAGTATGAATAGGCTTTCTCTAAATATTAATGAATGGATGATTAATCTCCCACAGACTATACCTATTCATGTATCTGAGGCTCTACACAAGCACTTTCATTGATCTAAAAACCTCTTCTTTCTTTCCTCATTTTTAAAGAAAATTATCACTAAGTCTTGAAACTCAGTTCTTTATATCTGCCTGAATATAAAGACACATTCACATACACACTGCTTCTACTTGGTATATGTCATTGTGCACGTGACCCAGTGCTGCAGTTGATTCCTCACGGGTCTCCCCACTGCTATCCCTGATGAGCTTCCTGAGGTTTATTGACCTTTGTGTAACTCTAATGCCTGGCATAGAGCCCAGGCTATTGCAAGATAATTCTGAATGATTCCCGGTTGAGGGAAATTAACTGAACAAACAACTTGAGCCTCACTTTCACAAAATTGCCTTTTTGAGGTATATTCCAGGCACATGACCTGAGTCCCTGTCCACAGGGAATCCAAATCCTTCCATTAGATTCTAGCGCCTGGTATGGAATGGCTCCTTGTCTTCCTGGAATCTACGGTAGAGCTTAGTCATGCCTACCCCAGTGAGAGCTTGGCCCCTTTCACACCAGCAGCCCCAGCAGAATGCAGTTACAAGCTCATGCCAGGGCAGAACAGAAACTAAAATAAATGGCAAAGAAGTGACTAGAAATCCAAACCATCCAGTTAAACAAATGTCCAGCCTCTTCTTTATCGTTAGGGCAGATAACATCAAGGGATCTGGAAGAATGTAGGGGACATTTTCTCTCTCCCAATTGCCTCATTTAGGCAGGCACCATTTCTGTGAGCTCAGCTTCTGTGACATTAATGTATGTGGGTCTTGGCCACTTGAGTGGTCTTTGAAACTAGATACCAGATGAGGAAGAAGGACATGAGAAACTTTGAAAAGGGATGAGCTGTTAATTACAAATCATACACAGCACTTTTTCATTCCTACCTACAGCATGGGTCCCAGGGATTTGGTAACACTCCAGGTATCCAGAGTAACATGGACGCCAATTGTTTCCATGGATTTTAAAATCTGTTGCTTTTTCCATTTTTAAAATGTTTTTGACTATAAAAGAAAAAACACTCATTTGAAAAAGTATGGAAACATAAATAGGTGTAGGAAAAATAAGCTTTTACTCATAAAGATTTGTTTACTTTCAAAGAATGCATTAATATTTCAATATATATTCTTCTTTTCAACTATTTATAAGTACATTTAAAACAATCTGGTTACATTTACATGTACACTTTTGTAGCTTTTTTTTGTCAGCTAATATAAAACAACAGGATTTTGTATCTGAAAAAAATTTCATCAACAAAATTTTGAATGACTGCAATATCTCATCACATGAATGATTCAAGTGTTCCTCTTTTCGGGGAGATTCCAATTTCTTATGATGATAAATTATGTTGTAATGACATCTTTGCCCCAAGATTGGCCCCAGTAATAGATATAGGGCAAAAGTGTCAAGACACAGAATGGGGAAGATTTCTCCAGACTAAGAGATTCTAGGAAGTTTCCCCAAGAGAGATGACACATTAAATTTTTTAAGAGATTTTTTGTCTGAGAATTCATGTGCTTTCCAGAGACAGAGACAGAGGCAGTGAAAGGGAAAGTGAGAAATCACCCACCCTCCCAGGGGAGGAAGGCCATGTAGCAATCCCTACTCCTCCACTCTCCTCTCAGGATCTTGGGCATGCACACACATGTGCCTGGTCTGAGTTTAAAGTCTCAGGGTCTGGGACATGAGCTGCGGTCAGCCATGGAGGAGTATAGTGATGTAACCACTATGTCATCAGCTGGCCCCTATTAAATAGTAACATGAGTTGTCTAAGCAAAAAAGTGAGAAGATGGATATTTTAAATATAGAAAGAATAACATCTGAGGAAATAGAGAGGAATTGGCACTTACTATCTAATCAGGTAATGTTTCTGTTCTTAAGTAACTCATACTGTGAAAATGGCCATTTTTTTCATACTGAGAAAATATTCCTAGTGTAACTTTTATAAATAGTTCTGCCTTCTAGAGCAGCACAGAACAAGGGCGTTCCTCCTACTATATATATATATATATATTGTGTGTGTGTGTGTGTACACAAATACATATGCATATATGTATTTTTAAAAATTCTCAAGTAACTGCCCAGTTTATCCTTAGACTATTATTAAAGTAAAAATAAAATCCAAACATTATTTACTTTAACTTTCTCAGTTTGTAAATCAGGAGAAACTAGGTAGGTCCAGAAGGACAGTGGCTAACATGCCTTGGGATATATATGCAGTGGGAGCACTGAGTGAATAGATATTTCCAACTTCCTGTTTTTTTCTTCATTGACGTCCTTTTCATTTATTTCGACCATGAGATAGAGATGGAAAGAAAGACAGAGAGACAGTCATCTCCAACAGGTCTTCACACCAAGATCCACCCCCAGACTCAGCCAGGATCACTGACAGTACCCTATGTGCTCAGGGAGACCTTAGGATACAAACCTGCCCCATATGGCACAAGTTGTATCCCCTCTGCCCCACTGCCTGGCCTCCATATTTCCAACTTTCAATTGATTTCTTTTTCTGTAATGCTGCCCTCTCTCTCTGGTGAAAATTCTCAGCTCCTATTCTAGACTCTTTTTCCTCCCCTTCTAGATTTTGAAAACTTTCTGCCAAATTAGGCAAAGTAGTGTTTTCATGCACCTTAGTTTATGAAAAAGATAAATCACCAGGATTTCTTTTTTAAGGAGATTTTTGCTATAAGGCATGTGGGCTTTCCAGAGAGTGAGAGAGAGACAGAGATGCAGCAAGCAAGGAATCGCTCCCTCAGGGAGATGGTCACACTGTAATCCCTTCTCCTCCCTCCTCTTCTTGGGACTTTGGGCACACATGCACATGTGCTTGGTGTGAGTTTCAAGCCACCAGGTCTGGGGACTTGAACCACAGTTGACTACATGAGAGTTCAATGATATAACCGTTGCTCCATCTTCTGGTCCCAATTCCCAGGATTTTTTCCCAAGGCACTTTATACATTCATCTCAGTGAACTCTCCCAATATCCTGATTCATTTCTTCATCCATGAGGAAACTAAGACTCTGAGGGGTGAAGGACCTGTCCAACATTACAGAGATGGTAAGTAGTGAAAATGGAATTTAATTTCAAAATGTATCTATAATCTACATTTTTCCTGTATTCCTTTTTACTGTTCTTTAGAATCTGCAAGTTGTTGCACAACTAATTTATAGTAAAATGGTGATTGGAGTCCAGTATCCTGATTTCATTTTTTTCCCTTTCTTAATCACATTTTGACACCACTTGTAAGTTTTCAATCCAATGTTAAATTTAGAAAATTGCATAATCAGGTTATAGCAAATATTTAAATCCTTCCATTGGTCAACATGAGCATCACAGTCTAGATATGGCACTTGTATCTCTTTTTTGAAGTTCATTTGTTTATTTAGAGAGAGAGAGTAAGGGAAACAGAGACAAGCCCTCCAAACAAGATTTTCATGCTATGATCTAACTCCAACCTCAGCCAGCTGGAACACAGGCCTGTGTGTACCCAGCACATACAGGGAGACCTAAGGATGTGAACCTCAAACTTCCCCATGTGGGTCCAGTACTGCAGAGTATGGCATCACTGTGTCACTGTGCCCACCATCTGGCCCCAAAGCACTTATATCTTCATACTAAAATATTTGTGGGTTTAACATAAGTCTGACTCACCAGAGATTCTTTTGTGTTGCTATTGACTTGTACCAGGCAAAAGGCTCCATAAGCCTTCTAATGTCAAGTTTCAAAATACCCTTAACAAAGGGTTAAGCAGCACAGTTGTTAATAACTAGATAAGTGCTAGGTTTGTTTGCCTTTTAAATTAGAAAATGTTGTCAGCCTTAAAAACAAGAGCATCACAAGATATTTGGTAAAATGGTACTGTATTACTGATTATTTTTAAAAATTTATTTACTATCATCATAATCTTGTTTATATTATATTGAATTGCATATAGCTTTACAGTGTATTACATTTCTTTTTCCAGAAGGAATACCATGCATGTCAGTCAATACAGAGACATTAAAATCCCCACTTCATCATCCAATATCTTTTCATTGTTTTTCCTGACCATTATTATTATTCCAATTATCTTTTCAAATAGTCAATCACTATTTCTCATTTTGCTTGTAAAAAGACTTTAACCAATATGAAATACTTCTCAGACCAATCCAGTTGAGAATACTATACATGACATCATCAACAGTTAATAAACCTTATCTGTGCCCAACTAATGTCATGCCTGTCTATTTATTCACTTGCTATCTTTCTCTATTCTCTTCTCCCCCCCACCGCCATTCCACACTATCTTAGCCTTGTTAAGTATTTTCACTGCATTTATGTCCTCCAATATTTCGCTCTCTACCATAGAGTGTGGATAGTCAGTATATATTAAGTGGATAAATACAATATCTTTCTTTCATAGCCTGGCATGCTTCACTCAGCAATAAATCCTCCGTATCCGACTACTTTTTAATCAAATGCCAGAGTCTTGTTGTTTTTTATGGCTGAGTAGTATTCCATAGAGTATATATGCCACACATTTTAAATCCATTGATCTGTTTGTGGACATTTAAGTTGGTTCATGTCCTGGCAATCATGAATAATGCTGCAATAAACATTGATGTGCAAGCACTTTTCCAACTGAGCATTCTCCTGTCCACTGGGTAGATACTCAGAAGTGGGATTGCTGGATCAAATGGTAGTTTTATTTGTATATCTTTGAGGAAACCACATATTCTTCTCCACAGTGGCTGAACCAGTTTACATCCCCACCAACAGTATAGGAGAGTTTCCTCTTCACCACATCCCCGCCAACACTTGTCACTTTTTATATTCTTAATCTTTACCATTCTGACAGGGATTAGGGGGCATCTGATTGTGGTTTTTATCTGCATCTCCCTTATGGGCCGGGACGCGAACTGCTGTCGGCTACATGGGAGTCCAGCGACATAGCCATTATGCTAACTGCTGGTTCCCAACTGTAGAGATTTTTGTTCAGCTCATTTTCCCGTCTTTTAATTGGGTTAATCTTTGTGTGTGTGTGTGTGTGTGTATGTGTGTGTGTAAGGCACTTGAGTTCCCTGTGTATTATGGTTATCAGTCCCTTGTCTGAGACATATTTAACAAAAATATTTTCCCATTCTGAGGGTTGTCGGTTCACACTTGTTACTGTGTCCTTTGCTGTACAGAAACTTCTTAGTCTGATATAGTCCCACTTGTCTATTTTAGGGATTATTGCCTGTCCATTGAGAGTCTTATTTAAGAAGTCTTTGCCTAATCCAATGTTGCCCAGAGTTTCCCCAGCATTTTCCACCAGTAGTTTTATTGTTTGAGGTCTTGGGCTCAGATCTTTGATCCATTTTCAGTTGATTTTTGTTAATGATGAAAGATGGGGGTTCAGTTTCATTTTCTTCAGGTGGATACCCAGTTTTTCCAACACCATTTACTACAAAGGTTTTCCTTTTGCCAATTGATTGACTGATATCCTTTGTCAAAAATCAGTTTGCTCTAAGCTTTGGAGGTCATTTCTGGGGTCTCTATTCTATTCCATTGTTCCACATGTCTGTTTATATGCCAATACCATGCTGTTTTGATGATCACAGCTTTATAGTATATCTTGGGGTCAGGGAGTGATATGCCTCCTACTCCATTCTTCTTGCACAGGGTTGCTTTTGCAATATGAGGTCTTATATGATTCCAGACAAATTCCATTATTGTCTTTTCTAGATCTGTGAAGAATATTTCTGGTATTTTGATTGGAATTGCATTAAACATGTAGATTAATTTGTGTAGAATTGCCATTTTGATTATGTTAATTCTTCCAATCCAGGAGCATGGGATGTCCTTCCACTTTTTTATGTCACTTTCAATATCTTTTTTAAGATTTTTGTAGTGTTCTTTATAAAGGTCTTTGACTTTCTTAGTTAGGTTTATCGCTAGGTATCTTATACATCTTGGGGCTATGGTGAAAGGGATTCCTTTCTTCAGCTCTACTTCCTTCAACCTGTTGTTCATATATAGAAATGCTATAGATTTTTTGGATATTGAATTTGTATCCTGCCACTTTACTACATTCACTTATTATTTCAAGGAGTTTTTCATGGAGGCCTTTGGGTCTTCCAAGTATACCATCATATCATCTGTGAATAAAGATATTTTCAACTCTTCTTTGCCTATTCAAATGCTTTTTATATTGTTCTCTTCTCTGATGGCATTAGCTAAGACTTCCAGTACTATATTAAAGAGCAGTGGAGAAAGTGGGCAGCCTTGCCTAGTACCCGTTTTTAGCGGAAAAGCTTTTAGCTTTTCTCCACTCAGTATAATGTTAGCTGTAGGTTTTTCATAGATGGCTTTTATTGTGTTGAGAAATGATTCTATACCAATAGAAAAGATTCTATATCAATCTTACTGAGGGCCTTAATCACAAAAGGATGTTGTATTTTATCAAATGCTTTCTCTGCATCAATTGAAATGATCATATGATTTTTATCTGTCTTTCTGTTAATATGGTGTATTAGTGAATAACATTTATGATCTTGTATATGTTGAACCACCCTTGCATCCCTTGGATAAAGCCTACCTGGTCATGATGAATAATTTTTGTTATATGTTTTGGATACAATTTGTGAGTATCTTGTTGAGAATTTTTGCATCTATATTCATCAATGATATTGGTCTGTAGTTTTCCTTTTTTTCATGTCCTTATCTGTTTTGGGAATGAGGATGATGGAGGCTTTATAAAATGAATTTGGAAGGTTTCCTTCCTTTTGAATCTTTAGAAATAATTTTAGTAGGATAGAGGTTAACTCTTCCTTAAATGTTTTGTAGAATTCAGAAGTGAAGCCATCTGGACCTGGGCTTTTCTTTGTTGGGAGGTTATTTATTACTGATTCAATCTCTTGGCTTGTTATGGGTCTATTCAGGTTCTCTATGTCCTCCTGATTCAATCTTGGTAGATTATATGCATCCAGGAATTTGTCCATCTCCTCCAAGTTATCTTGTTTGTAGGCATATAGTTGCTCATAGTATCCTCTAATGATATTTTGTATTTCTACTATGTCTGTCGTAGTATTGCCTGTTTCATCACGAATTTGATTTATGTGCTTTCTTCTTTCTTCTTCTTGATCAGTATAGCCAATGATGTGTCAATCTTGTTAATCTCTTCAAGGAACCAGCTTATGCTTTCTTTTTTTTTTCTGTATAATTCATTTATTTTCTATTTGATTTATTTATGCTCAAACCTTTATTAATAATTTCTTTTCTCCTGGCATTTTGGGGGTTTGTCTGTTGTTGTTTTTCTAATTCCCTGAGGCATGATGTTAGATTATCTATTTGCCATCTTTCCATCCTTTTCTTAAGCTCACTAATTGCTATGAATTTCCCTCTTATGACTGCTTTTGCTGTGTCCCATAGATTCTGGACACTTTTGTACTCATTATCATTCGTTTCCATAATTTTTTTTTATTTCAGACTTAATTTCTTCAGTAGTGAAGAAGTCTTTCAGAAGTAGGTTGTTCAGTTTCCATGTGTTTGTGTATTTTTGAGGGTGTTTCTTGAAATTAATCTTGAGTTTAATTCCATCTCAGTCAGAGAAGATGCTGGATATAGTTTCTATGCCTATGAATCTGTAAAGGCTTGATTTGTGTCCTAACATATGATCAATATTTGAAAAGGTTTCATGTCCAGGTGAGTAAAATGTATATGTTGTGGATGTAGGGTGGAAAGTTCTGTAGGTATCTGTCAAGTCCATCTGATTTGTAGTATCATTTAGGTCCTATATCTCTCTATTTTTTTTCTGCCTAGTAGATCTGTCTAAAGGAGATAATGGGGTGTTGAGATCTCCAACAATTATAGTATATCTCCCTATCTCTCCTTTTAGCTCCAGCAGTCTTTCCTTCATGTATTTAGGTGCACCTGAGTTGGGTTCATAGATATTTATAGGCGTTATGTCTTCTTGCTAGTTTACCTCATTTATTATTATATAATGCCCTTCTTTTCTCTTCTTACAGTCTGTGTCTTGAGACCTATTTTGTCTGAAATCAATATCACTACTCCAGCCCTTTTCTGATTTCCATTTGCATGGAATATCTTTATCCAGCCCTTTACTTTTTGTCTATATATGTCTTTTTCCATAAGGTAAGTTTCTTGTAGGCAACAGACAGAGGGTTTCTGGCTTTTTTTATCCATTCAGCCAGTCTATATCTCTTAATTGGAGAATTTAATCCATTCACATTCAATGTAATTATCGATATTTTCATACCTGTTCCTATCATTAAGTGAGCCATTTTCTTGGTTGCTTTCTGTTCTCATGTCTGTCTGACTTTTTAGTTTTCCTGGTATAGCACTCCCTTCAGAAGTTTTTGGTAAATTCCTTCAAATTTTGTTTATCTGAGAATGTTTTTATCTTTTTTTCCCAAATGAAAGATAATCTTGCAGGGTATAGTATTCTTGGTTGAAATTATTTTTCGTAAAACTCTGACTCTATTTTCCCATTCTTTTCTTGCCTGCATTGTTTCCACCGAGAGATCCAATATTAGCCTGATGGCATGACCTTCGTAAGTAACTTGATGTTTCCCTCTTGCCAACTTTAGTGTCTTGTCTTTGTCTGTTGTTTTTGCCAGTCTGGCTATGATGTGCCTTGGAAAGGATCTTCTTGGGTTGATACTAATCAGGGCCCTATGTATTTCTTAGGTCTGGATATTTTAATACCTTTATAGTTTTGGAAAGTTTTCTTCTAGGACTTTATGGAATAAATTAACTAGGCCCTTATTATTTTCTTCCTCTTCTGGGATACCAGTTATCCGGATGTTGGGGCAATTGATGGTATCCAGTATTCCTTTTATATTATCCTCGTTTTTCTTGGTTGTTTTCTCAGTCTTCTTGATAATTTTTTCTAGGTCAGATGTTTTGTCTTCTACATTAGAGATTTGATCTTCTACCTGATCTAATCTACTTTTAACACTTTCAAGGGAGATTTTTATTTCCTGTATCACATTCTTTAACCCTAGAAGTTCCATCTGGTTCTTATTTAAGGTATATATTTCTTCTTTCAAATCCTGAAAGGACTTACTCAGCTCCTAGAGCTCCTTGTCTCTTTTCTCTTCCATCTCAGTTAGTTTGGTCACTACAAGTATTCCGAATTCCTTATCCAACATGTCCACAACGTCCATTGTATTGACTGTGGGTGATGTAGGCTTGATAATATCTTTTGAGAGAGAGGCCTTTTGTTGGTTACTCATACTTCTTGAGCCTCTGCGATTGTTCCTAGTCATCAGGTGATCTATATGTTGCTTCCTAACTTATTTAAAGTATCTCTGAATATTAAATGGTGTGCAGGATTAGAAAATTGTTCATTTCTTTTATGGTTTGCCTACCTGTTGCTCACCAGTACCTTGTACTTATGTCACTGGTCCAGGGTGACCCAAAGTCCTCCCTGTCTCTAAGGAGTGGTGAGCCTCCAACTGACCTAATAAGCAACACCTCAAGAGCAAAGAAAAAAAAATCACGCGGTGTGCATTGTGTACCGCACGCTATTCAAAACACTGGAATTCAGAGAATCCAAACACAAGTGGGGAAGGGGCAGAGGATGAGCGACGGGTCTGAGCAATAAGAGCCTGCAGCTGCAGGCAGCTTGGTGTCCAGAACTGCTCACTGGCTTGAACTGGTTTGCAGGTGGAGTTGGGGGGCTGCAAGTTTGTCTTAAAGTCCTGAGAAACCAACCTGAAGTCCAGAGACAAGTAGGGGTGGGGATGAGCGATGGTCCCAGTTGTAAGGGCCTGCAGCCGCAGGCAGCCTGGTGTCCGGTTATTGCTGATTATTTTAATTCAAAAGAAAGTCACAGATTATAATTAAATGGTCGCAATTTAATATTAGCTTATTCCTTAAAAACAAACAGGGAGGAAAAACTGGGTAGGAGATTAGTGACCTTCTCAATGACTGTGGAGACAGGACACATGCAACTGTTGCCTATATGGACCATTTGGGAATCTCTAAAATGTGGATGCTCATCTTCCCCCAATTCACGTGAACATTGTTAGTTTGAATCCATATTTGAAAAATTGTCTAAAGAGCCAGAATTAAAGAAACTGATGTGTTTCCAATAAATTGCAGGTAAAACATGTATTATGCACACAATTATTTAGCAGAGAGTAAAAATATTCTTGCAACTCTTTTTTTGAGAGAGAGAAGAGAGATTTTTGCTTTAGGGCATGTGTGCTTATCAGAGAGACAGAGAGACAGAAAGTGAGAAGTCATCCCCCAGGGGGGATGGCCACACCACAATTCCCACTCCTACATTCTCTTCTTGGGATTTTGGGCACACATGCACACTCACTTGGCATGAGTTTTAAGCTACCAGGTTCAGGATTCAAACCGCAGTTGACTATGTGGGATTCCAGCAACATAACCATTACATTATCTGCTAGTCCCCTTGCAATTCATTTCTAATCAAAATGAAATTTCAAAATGGCATTTTCTGAACATTGTCTCACTCTTTATGACTCTTCTGTTTAAAGACTCTTCTGTTTAAAGAAGTAGTTCAGAGCTATAGGGAAAAATTGCAAGCCAGGCTTAAGATATCATAACTGATTATGAAGTAAATGTCAATTCAACAGCTAGAAGGCCAGTCAATGCTGGCCACACACCAGTTCTACCTCAAGTTGCTTTCAGGTTAGTGAGAGATTATTTACTGTATTTAAGAACTTTTCCATCAGTAACTGATGTCAGCCCCTCTCCTGGCCCTGAAGATAGAGAATAAGACAGTCCCAAATTTGTCTTTAAGGGTCTTACATTCTAGAGGAGAAAAAATGAAAAGCAATGAGAAGAAACTTTTGAAATTGTGTATATTACTCTGAAGATCATACAAGAGGGTGATGTGAAAGAATATGACTTATGGCGTGTGTTATATAAGTGATTGTAATACAAAGTAAGAAACGATCAATGCTAGTTTATTTTAGATGGGACTCATTGAGGACATCTCATGGAAAAAAATCATATTTTAGATGTCTTTTGAATAATGAGTCTTTCATGCAGAAGCGAGACACTATCATCTGAGCTGGAAGTCTAGAGATGTGAAGGAAACTGTTCCCTTTGAAGGTCATAGGCATTTGTGTCTCATGCAAAGTGGATAGTCTGGTGGCTTAACTAACCTGAGTGAAGTCACAGAAATGAAATAGCATTCTTCCCCCTGTTTCCATGACTGAAGAACTCTTCTCTTTTCTCTTTCATCATAGGGTTGTAAGAATATTCTCTGAACTGGTCTTTCTGCTTTCAGTTATCTGTAAACACTATCCCTTAAATTATTTTGACCACAACTCTCAGTAAGAAAACCTTCTTTGTGACTGAGTGCACATATTTCACAAAGCAATAATTACAGCACAACCTGCAATGCATTTTAACATTTTACTTTATTTTCCATTCTATTTTATTCTATTTCATTAAGAAAAGCTTTTGGTCTGAACATCTAACTATAGTTTTTGATCCTAGGGTTTAAAACCCTTGTGCATAACTCCCAGCTCTAAAGGAAAAATGCCCATGAGATTTTCCTGCTGGGTCTTCAGTGGTTTCCTATCATCTTTAGGAAAAAGTCCAGGCTCCTTAGCAGGACTTATAAGGCCTTGGTTATCTGGCCCTTACCTTCCTTCTCTAGTCCCATCTCTCACTATCCAGCCTCATTGATTCTACTCCACCATCTTGAATTGTTTAGTTTTCCAATCTAGTTATTAATACCTGATGACTCTGCATGGGCTTTCTCTTCTCTCACTTATACTCCAATCCAGCCCCACCAAGATCTCAAGGCATTTCTAGGCCTCCTGATTTGTTCATACCCATATATCAAACCTGAAGCCATGTGGAATGATTGCAAACACAAAAAATTAAGAAATTGTTTCCTGCATCTGTTCATCCAGGTTTGGTTCCCAGCTCACATCCTCTCATGTTTCTCGGTATCTACTTCTAGAGACACTATCCTACTTAATTATAAATTTGTTTCATATTCTATAGATCTCTTTAGCTGAGGTAGAGTGTAAGTTTTTAATTTCTGTATCCTTAATTCTTACATTCCAATATGCATTCAATAAACATTGGATTATTGAATAAACAAATCCTTCAATTAAAGGGCAAACTTAATAAATTCTTCTCACAGTTTACCTATTGTCTCTGTTGACCCAGATAACTTTCTTTAGTTCATTGTAAATCATCTAGAGATTTTGATTACCTCAGTGTTTTCTCAGCTCTCTGAAAGCTGACATTGTCTGAGTAAAGGCTTTGTCAATCAGTGTATCTCTGCTGAGCACATTTGATTCTATGATTGGGTGATAAGGTTCTGGAAGCCCTTATCTCCCAACAATCTCAGAGACTGAGAATCTAAGTTCTCTTCTATGGTGTTACATAGTAGAGTAAGGTTAAATTGAATGTCCTTGTTTTAAAATATCCTACAGAAATTAGAGTCAATGACAATTGCCAGACATTCTCATTTTCAAGTCTTTTGTACAACTAAAAGTAACATGAACATTCAATAAGCAATAGGAGGCATCCTTTAGGATTGAATAGGCGGTTCTAAAATAGAGAGGTTGTATAATAGGACATTCAAATTTATCAGATTTTTTAGATTCTGGAAATACACTTTTGAATTTTTCTAAACATATGTCTAAATCACAGTGTTAAATAAAAACGCAAGTCACTGCTTTCTCAGGAAATAAGACTGTACAAAATAGCACCCTTTTTTTTTTCCCAGTGTGTACTTTTAGACAAATAGTCTTCAAGAAATTTATGAAAAAGTGTGTATTATGAAAAAAAACTACCTATGTATTTTAAAATTATTTACACCAAAATAAACTTAAAATTTAATTCTATTTTGATACAAATTTTGAAGTCCTCTTATATTTGCATGTTACTTCATAGATGAAGGTACTATTATCTTTTATAATATATCAAGTGAGAATTCTTGTAGTGAATTTCCCAGGTGATGAGATAGATAAAATGGTGTTAAGACATAATTTTTTTTTAAATTTATTTATTTTATTTAATTTATTATTATCATTGTTTGCTGTAGGACACATGCATTCACCCAGGAAAGACACAGTGAGAGAGGAAAAGTAAGAAAGCAAGCTACCAGGTCAGGGACTCAAACCACGTTCAGTGTCATGTCACTGTGTCACCTGCTGGTCCTTTGTGATGAGACATGCTCTAAATTCTTTGTTTACCAACTGTGGAAGGCAAAGGAATTTCACTATACTTTGAGATGAGTTTACTGGGAACATTAAAAAATAAATCTATATAACACAAAAGATAACACTGTTTTCTCTTTCGAAGAAAAATAAGAAAGATTCTAAGCTAGGCTTCATATTTTGCTCATCAAAGCTGATATATACAAAAACATCTTATCATTGCTCATCTGTCAGTGGTAGCTCAGCTTGGCAAGATAACACTTTTTCATACCTAAACCCTTGTCCTCCAGAGCAAATGACTATGCACACCCTCAGCAACCGTGAGAAAGAGGAAGGAATGGGAAAGAAAGGAGTGAACATAAATTGAAAAGAAAATTTTGGGAAGACTGATGTATTTCTTCATGCTGCCTCTCCTTTTCCCCATTCCTCTCCATAAGCACTCATCAACCCCACCACCACCACCACCACCACCAAGTACATGTGATTTCACACGTCTAGTTTATCCCTCTCCTCCCAGGTCATTTGTAAACATTTTAGGCTTATCAAAAAGTTATAGCAGCAGTAAAATGGTAAATTCTCATTTGGTTTATAGTGTTAGATCAGATGCATACCAGCTATTGGGGAAATGTCAGGGAATTTGTCTCTTTTTCTGTGAAATGAAGTGATTTGCTCACTATCAGCAAGACCAAATTTAGAAATCTGTCTGTATTTCCCTTGTAGCACCCAGGATGACTAAGCTAATCAGAAATAGTGTTTTCGGCATGGGAACAATGAGTCTTCAAAAAGTTTATGAAAAATGCATACGATGAAAAAAAATCAAAATTTTTGCATCTAGGGCCGGGGGCTCACGCCCCCTGCGCAGCTGCGCGCCT
>NW_006209541.1:366127-374248 GCF_000334495.1 Tupaia belangeri chinensis | reverse complement strand
AATCTAGGATGGTAAAACAAAAGGCAAGGTATGCAGGACACAAGAATTGGGAAAATATTTGCTGAGAACATATATGTTGACATGCTTGATTGAGCCAATGCACAGTGTATTTTGGATGGAAAATTCATTTGTGTGTTGTGATGGGAAAAAAATATAATAAAAAAAATTTTTTTGCATCTAAATAAACTTTACATTAATTCCATTTTTCACAGATGTTTTGAGTTCCCCTTGTTTTGTTGTGTTATGCCTGGGATAGCCATTCATTATCTCATAATCAATCATTGATTGATGTAGAAGAATAAAATCATATCAGTCAAGAAGCATGTAAGGACCCAAACTCAATGAGATCAGTAGAGGCTGCCAATGGGCTGGGTTCAGCTCATGTCTTCTGTTTACTCTCTTCTCTTCCCTCTTTATCATAGGGTTTGACCCCAAAGACTTTTCTTTCTTTCTTTTTTTTTTTAAGAGATTTTTTGCTATAGGGCATATGCCCTTGCTGAAGAGAGAGGAAAACAGAAAGCGAGAAATCACCCCCCCAACCCAGTGGGGATGGGCATGTGTGCATGTGCCCATAATTTTGGCTGGCTGAGAAGACTAGGAGGAAGATCACAGTGTTAGACCCTGTTAAGGGTGCTTTCTCTCTCTCTTTATCTTTCCCAAGATAAAATACATTTTTATAAAAATACTCTTTAAAAAATAAATAAAAGTAAATTTTTAAAGTAAATAAATGAATAGACACTAATCCCATGTCTGAAGATTTTGTCTGAATTACTTTATTACCTCTCAAAAGCCCCCAACTCTCAATATGATGGGTTTAGATATTTCAACATGTGAATTTAGGGGAGAGGGAAACACCAATATTCAAACCATGGCACCAATTAAGCCTTTGTACAACAGCGAAAGTTTGAAATAAATGTCTTTTGTCATTTCAGGAAGATTTATTCTATAAAATCAAATAGAAGCAATTCAACTGGGATTTAGGATTATATGGTTAGATTCATGGAAGTCAGAAAAGTGTAGATAGATACAGTTCTAGTCATTAACCATCCGTGTGACTGTGGGTAAGTTGATCAATTTCTTTAGGACTCAATCAATATGTTTGTTGGTGAAATATGGATATAAATAATACTATCTTATGTATAGGGTATTGTGAGATCTAAATGAGAAAACCCAGATAAATGCCAAAAAGGTGCTTACCTCAGTGCATGGCATAGTGTGAACATTCAGCGAGTGTTTTATCTTAAATCCACTCAACTACACAGCTAAAGCCAAAGTTCTGAATGCCTACAAGGCTTTAAATGGCCTGGTCTTCCATTATTCCCCTAACCTCAACTCCAAAATCTTTCCTTCACTTGCTGTTTCTATTACACTATTTTTAAAACACAACACTAACTTCTGGGTTATTTTTTTCATCTATAATGGCTATCCCCCTCACCTTTTTTCATGTCTTTGCTCAAATGCCACCTGTCCAATAATATTTCCTATTTATGTAAAATCGCAACCTGAACCTCCTGACTCACCCCAACAATTCTGATATCCTTCACCAGGATCTTTAGTTTCTTTATGTCCTTGTACATTATCCCCTCCTAATAAATGATACATATACACACACATAAATACATATATGTGTGTGCATGCACTCACATATGTGCTTATACATATGCATCCATGTGTGGGCATGGTCTTTGCTTGTTTTATACATTCCAGCACCTAAGAGAAAGCCAGGTACATAAGAAATGGTCAATAATTGTTAAATAAAAGTCTAGTGGTTAGGGCCATAAAACTAACACTGCCAGTGTATATTGCACCCATCATCAACACAGTATAGGTGTTTCAACCTGGTGAGTTTACCAAAGCAGGTGTTACAGTTTCTCTCTGTACAAGGCACTATGCTAGCTGAGGAGAATATAAAAGTAAAGGCACCGTTGCTGCATTCAAGAAGCAGTGGCCACTACCTGGCTACTACTACTCAGGACATTTGTCTTGATCCAAATCAGGTCAACCTGAAGAACCATCACTGTCTCATGAATGCTATGAAACAGGTTGAGGTCATTCTTTGGCTACAGTGCAGCCCAGTTTCCCCTCTACTCATCTCTGCTTTCTTCACTGGCCTCAGCATTAATTCCAAGAGCTTCTCCAATAAATTTCTTCAATGCTAATCTATATTATTATGATCTGCTTCTCCAGAAACCCACACTACAACACTCATACTAATTCTTTTTAAAGTACATCTATCTTTTCTGTGAGAGAGAAAGGAATCCCAAGAGAGTCCCTGCTTCACAATCTGCTTCCCCAGTCGCAGCCAGCCTGGACCATGAGTACGCATATGCAACCAGAGTCTGCAGGGAAGCCTCAGGATGTGATCCTGGGATCCTCTTGCATGGGTCCAGTTGCATTATTGCTGTGCCACTGTCTGGCCTGTATAGTCATGTTTCTATTGTGGTAGAACAAGTTATGACAAACTTAGCAGCTTTAAACAAAACAAGTTTATCTTCATGACCATCAGAAATCCTGAATGTTTTATCTTGGCCTTCCCCAAGGTCTCCTGAGATTGCCATCAGTGTCTGCTGCTATACTTTTATATGGCAGCATAGAAAGGGAGAAGATCTCTATACAAACTCTCCAGGCTGGCATTAGAATCTATCTTCCATGATTGTACCACTTAGGCCCCGCTGACCACAACACTCTGAGGTCTGTGCCTACGGCTCCCTCTGTAGGTGTATTCATCCTCTCAGTTTCCAAATCTCTGACATCAGAATGTGTTCATTCCTTTTTAAGGGCTCACCTGCTCAAATTAGGCCCACTCAGGTAATATCCCTCACAATTAATTCAAAGTCAATATATTAATAACCTAATCATGGGAATAATAATCCATCATATTTCCAAAACTCTCCTATACTCAAGGAGAGATGAAGATAGACCTAGGGGTGGGAACTTGGTAATGCCCTGAAGTTCTGCCTACCATAAACACTCTAGTGGAAAAGGGTCATATAAAACTTTATAATGTTATGTATGCTGTCTGAGGAAAATGCATAATAGAGCAGAACAGAGATGAACTGAGAGTTAGCAGATTCCTATATAAAGAGAGGTGACATTTAATTAAGAAATTCAAAGCAAGAGAGAGTATTTGAAGAAAACAAAATAGCATGACCCAAAGCCCAGAGATAGATCAAAGCATGATATGCTCAGGAAAATATAAAGAATTTATAAAATACTGAACATGTTCTGTGTTCACGGCCTGGAAGTATATATCATCAGATAGAAGAGAAAATGTGAGAACTCAAGAAGCTTCATATTTAGATGCCAAATAATTCCTGAAAAAAAAAAATCAAGCCTATGATCTACAAGTGTAGCTCAATCAGTATAAATTCATAGAAGGAAATGTATTACTTAGAGATTCCAGAGATCAGAAAAAAGTTTATTTTTTGAACCTCAAACATAGAGATTTGTACAATGGTGGGTGTTTAGAGTGTGTTTCCAGCTGAGGAAATAACATGAGCAAATTCAGGAGATTAAAGGATGAAAGGCAGTAGTTAGGAAGGAGTGGGAAAACAAATAGGATACTAATTACAACAGGATTCACACTGAGAGGGAAAGGATAGCATAATTGGATGACGGTTGGACAATATCCTGGAAGACTTTAAATGTCAGGCAGAAGAGCTATTATTTAGTGTATAGGAACCTACTGTAAGTTCTTAAAAAGGGAAATGTGGACTGAAAACTACATTTGCACAATTAGTCTGGAGTTGATAAGCAAGGTCATTCAGCAACTCCAGGGTGTTTTTTTGTTATTGTGATTTTGCCATTTGATTTTATATATTTTTAAATTTCCTAAAATGTTTACACTACTTTGAGAGCTGGGAGGTTCTTTTTCTGACTATGTATCACTACCACGTTACTTATGATCTACTGCTATTTCAATATTCCTTCTGTCATTTTGGTGAGATTTTTGGAGGAAGGAGAAGTAGACACATATGTTAATTCTGGTTTCTTGAACCATAAACTCTGGAGTTTTTATACAAAGTTATTCTCTGTATATGCTACTTCTTGTGTGTGTGTGTGAGAGAGAGAGAGAGAGAGAGAGGTTTTTGCTATAGGGTGCATGGGCTCTCCAGAAAGACAGAGAGACAGAAAGTGAGAACTCACACCCCAGGGGGGATGGCCACGTAACAATCCCTTCTCCTCCATTCTTCTCTCGGAATCTTGGGCACACACACACACACACACACACACACTCACGCCTGGTGTGAGTTTAAGCCACTGGGTCCAGGACTCAAACCGTGGTTGACTACATGAGAGTCCAGTGACATAGCCATTACACCAACTGCTTGTCCTATATGTCCTACTTTAACATTCCATTTTTAGCATAGTATTTCCTACGTTTTTACATTCTCCATACAATATGCGTTTGATCATTTTGTGTTATTTCATAATACAGTTATACTTCAATTTACTTGCCTTCTCATAGAGTATGTGTTTCCTTTTCTTAATTATCCTCTATATTAACTTATTTATTTGCTTTTATATCTAAAACTGTAATTCATGAGTAAACATTGCAGGATGAAACTATCACAGAACTTCTTCCTAATATAGAATGAATTTTAGAAAGAGATTCCTGATAAAAAAATTAACTAGGAGAAGGTTTATAACTTAATTTTTAAAGTTTTGATACGTTACAAAGTAAGAGATACTAGGTATGAGCATGTCTTAGTACAGATCTTAGCATCACTTCCATTGCTCAAAAATGTGATACAAAGGACAACTAAGAGAATATTCTAATGTTTTCAAGTTTCTTCTTTTTCAAAATGTAATTACAAAAGGGCATCTGCACTCATGAGAGAGAGAAAGGACATCTTCCAACGGGGTAGGGCCATACCTCACTCTTTTTACCTCCATTTCTCCATGCCATCAGGATTTGGAGCATGCATGTACATATGACAGCTCAACCACTAGAGCTGAGATTTGAAACACAGTCAGCCATGCGGAATCTAGTTCCTTATGCACTTAACCACTGTGCCATTGGGCAGCCTTTTTTTTTTTTTTTTTTCTTATGCAGTAAAACCTTTCTAAACTGCCCAAGAGTTCATCAAAAGTGGAAAAAATGAGTCAGAATTTTAAAAAATATTCCAGGGACCCATTATGAACTGAGGAAACCAAGCAATGCCCAGACTATACCATTACTACAAACCCTTACACACCTATGTACACGTACCCACACACATAGATGCACACAGATCCTTGAGTAAACTATGGTACAAGATTCTAAGTAAAACTTCAAAGAACAGAGACCAAACTTTCCAACAAATGATGGCTACAGCTGCAGCTGTATTCTCCTTGATCTACCCATATGCCAACCACCCAATGCATTTACAATAAAAAGTGCCTAGGCTGAAATGTGGATTATAGCTCAGGAGGAGAAACAAATGGGTTGCATTACCAGAGCTTCTAGAGGATATAACTGCCTGTAGATGTATACTGAGTAAAATAAATAGATATACAAAAACAGAGAAAAAAGGGAACACGAGATACAAAAATAAATGAAAATTGTTGGGACCAGCAGATGGCATAATGGTTATGTAACTGGAATCCGACATAGTCTACAGTGGTTTGAGTCCCAGACCTGGCAACTTAAAAAAACTGACGCCAGGCACCTGTACATGCATGCCCATGTTCCTGAGAGGACAATGGAAAAGGGATTATGGTGTGATCAATCCCCCAGGGGAAGTGATTTCTTGTTCTGTCTCTCTGTCTCTTTGGTGAAGGATGTACCCCATAACAAAAATTACTCTTTTAAAAAAAAGTGACAATTTCAATCTAGATGAAAACAAAATGCAGTTCATGAACTAAGAAAGTTTCATAATTAGGACTCCATTGTCAGCATTGGACAAATCATTTAGGTAAAAATTTGGATTTAAACTACTTTAAGTTATAAAGGAATTTTGTAAGAATAATTAAAGAAGTGTGACCCAAAATATTAATGAATAATGGAGTTGGGTGTGGTGGCACCCACCCTACGGCAAAAACTGATGGAGGCTGGAGGATTGCGGCACTGAGTCCATCTTTCTCTCTCTGTCTCTCTCAGTGAATAATGGGGACAGGCAGGTGATGTGGTGGTTAAAGCACTGGAATCTCACATGGCCATCTACAGTTAGGTCCTGGACCTGGAGGCTTGCTTTCTCACTTTCTCTCTCTCTCTCTCTCTCTATCTATCTATCTCTATCTCTATCTCTCTGTCCCTCTCTGGTGGATTAAAAAATAAAAGCAATAATAAATATAATGAAATCAATAATTTAAAAGTAATTTATTAACAATTAATGAATAGGGTGTACTATGGCATTTTGTATTGCTATTCTAACTTCATCATCTACAGTAAACTGTTCATAAGCTAACAAGACTGTATGAACACAGTAAATAATATAAGCAAAAGAAAGAATAAAAATTTTTCTTAAAATATTTTTTAAAAATTCTGAACATATATGCTACTGATTAAACTGTGTGTTACAATTATTAGGAAATAGGATGACTTATTGGTTGGAAACATCTGTATTCTGGGTAATGGGAACTTCTGGGTTTTCCTTGAGTAAAGCAGTGTTTTCTTTGTCTTTTTAAAGGGTCCTTTCTATAACTTCCTTACTGTAAAGAAAGAGGAATTTTGAGGCCTCCACCTTGTGAAAATGGAACTGGAGAGGCAAACTAAGATATAAACATTTCAATAAGTTTATTTCTCTCAATTTTCTATGTTTATAGCCTCATCCTCTGAGACTAAATAGACTTCTTATTAAAAAAAAAAGTTCTCAGGACATTACATTTTTTCTGCAGCAAGGCTTTTGGTGACTTGGAGCATGGAAATGTTTGGTCTTCTGAGGAAGTCACTTATTGGATGTTTTTCTTTAAAAGATACTTCAAAAACTTTTTAATCTGCTTCCATGTTGGAAGACATGAAATATCACCCCAATACAAATATTACACTGGGTTTCCTATGCCTAAAAACACTGGCATTTATAAAGTCTCTCCTTTTCAACCTAACTACACCCTGGGAGGAAGTTCCCATAGTGACGTCACCTGTCTTGAAGGAAAATACAGAACACAACAATCCTTTCTCATCTCTAAACTAGAGAGACAGCAAGGGAGAACACACCAGAGTATTGCAATTATAAATATCCATCCATTCTGACTTTTCTCTCTCTTGTATGAACAGTTCTTTTCTGAACCGGCCTCCCTCATGTTGGCCTGATTCACCTGGAATCCAAGTGGCCCTTTATTTGTTCCAACTAAGACCCTGATCATATTCCATAAACTGTTCATTCATATCCCAAATTGTTCTTTATATGACTGTAAGCTCCTCAGCACACTGTAGTTTATTCCTTACTTATTCTCCAAAGTTCCTTGCTCAATAATAGATGGTGACTTATTACTAATCAAATTAGTGAATTGGCTTCAGCTTTACCATAAATGTAGAAATGAGCAAACTCCTAGTTACGGATTGTGCAAAATGTCTTCACAGGATTAAATATGAGTCAGCTACTCCTTTGTATTTCTGACCACTGCACTTATGCAGAGCAACTAGTTAAGATGCCTCTTCAATTGTAGCATGTATGATACTTTGCGTTAAAACTTTTAAATTATTGCTCTGAACTCTTCTGTTTTCCACTTAACATTCAATGAATGGGAGTTGGAATAGGGAAGTCTCTGCCAACTTCTTTCAGATTTTCTTCACCTTCCAGTGTTCACTACTGCAGAGAACCCAGAGCTGTTCCTATTAACATGTCAACCATATCACACAAAATGCTTCCTAAGTAGACACTTACGGGAGATTTCCAGTGAGGGGAAAATTGCCCTAATGCTGGTAAATGAGTCAGCTGCCACCATGGAAGGGAGGGAATTATGGGTGAGAGGCTATGTCTGACTAAATGCAAAATCCATTAAGGCACATACAATTAAAGACTATTTCTTAAAGATCCCCCCTTCAAAAATGAGCCCTAGGAAGATGGAGGCACATACCTTTGTTTTGCCCCTGGATGGCTATGAAGGACCACTGCTATCTAAGGAAGCGGGAGGAGAAGCCACCTTATTTTGAAGATGAGTTCTTTCTGGGCCTTTGTTTCCCTTCATTCTCTTTCC